>NW_013667595.1:24561-36040 GCF_000517525.1 Limulus polyphemus
TATAAACTTCAATTTTATCATAAAGTTATATAAAGTGATGTTTTTTCTTTTTTTCAAATCACTTTTTAATCTGACATTTCCAAAAACTTTGTATTTTAACCTTGCCTCTGGTATCTCCAATAACTTTGTTTTTTAACCTTGCCCAGATCCATAAAAAAATTATTATCGAAAGTTTATATCGTGACTATGTAATTATGATATAGTTTTAATAACATTTTCAATTGTATACAGATGCATTTTCGTGAACAAGTAAATAACAATTCCCCCTTTGTCGAACGCATCAGATACGTTTGCCGGTGGACAAGGTCTTTCGGAGACAACATGTTCAGCTTATGGTTGAACGACGGCCGACTACAAGTACCAACAGCCGGCTAAAACTGGCAAACGAGATCTGCCCATATTCGGTTAATCAACGTAAGGGACCGTTCACAAATATTATCATTTAATATTATCGAACAATGTAGTGTGAATGACACGTTATATCATATTATCCTTCGATTTCACACATAAGTTCTTCGAATGATCGATAAAAGAGGGTGGGTGGTGGGGTTAAAAAAACATGAACATGTTCGATAAAGTACGTAAAAAGAAAAATGACGACGAGTAATTTTTGTCCCCCCCTCTATTAATTCCTTTCTTTGATAAACGTTGTCAAGAGGACCTTTATTTTTCTGCTTCTCACTCAACAACATGTTTTATATTCCAACAATTTTATATTCGATAAAAGTGGGTGGGTGGGTTAAAAAGACATGAACATCGGTGGGTGGTGGGTCTTGGAATTATGAAACAATATTTGATAATTTCTAATGATGACGAATGTGAATGGTTCTTAAAAAATGAATCACCTTTATGTACAGAATCTTGATAAAATGCGGTATCGGGTTTTAAAATATAATCAGATAGATAATGGGGAAAGTAATTCCAGAGACGAGACCTTGAATATATTTCTTATGAAGTGTGATTAACCTTCGGTATTAAAATTTTGATCACAGTTTTGTGCATTTTCAATGTTCCATTTTGACTTTTTATGTAAAGTCAATTCCGATCGCTCAGCGGCAAGCCCGATGAGTTATAACGCTAAAATTTGTGGTTCAATCTCTGCATTAAGCAACGCACGGGTAGCCCATTGTTCCACTTTGTGCTTAACAAGTAAGTTAGTTACGGTTGAACGTAATAGACGATAATAGCAATTCAATAAATAAGGTCCTATGATAACATGGTGCAGTGAAAAATAGCATAAAATTAATTATTAAGAAAATGTCACGGCATTTGTATCTACAGGATTAATCCAGTTTAATAATTTCGTCATCATGAGCTCTTATAGGTTTTTAAATCCATCATGGTCGCGTATATTAAAACAGTTATCAAGAGTCATTCGTTTGTGACGTCACAAATGAATGCGAAGATTATTTATAGGCACATGAACGCATCAGTCAGCAGAAATGTTCCGTTTAGTAATGACAGGATTGCTAAGAGAAAAAGTAATTTATCATTTGTGCGAATTGCTTCATACATTAGACCTGTTTTCTGTCTTTTGAAAGTATGGTGAACCGTCATTACCTCATAATAGTGTTTGCTCCAGGGAGCAATATATGTTTTTTTTTATATATATTTGAAACTACAAATTGTCTGTTGTAATTTAACAGCGCCATCTTGTACAATATTTATAAAATCTCATTTTGTTTTAATAGGATAATTGCTTAGAATGCTTTAAAGAAATATATTTCGTTCTGGTAACACAATTTCCATTTTAGCAGTGCATAATTAAAAATAATTTTGTATCTGTACTTTATTCTTGTATATTAAGCAGCATGTTGTCTTTTTTGTATACACAAACACAAACCACCACTTCAAGAGATGTCTTGTTCTTCATTTGTAAGGCTTGACGTTTAAAGTTAATGAGTTTATTGAAATCATAATGCATATTTAACAAACAATTAAATTGTTCTCATGAGTATTTTACCGCATAGAATGTATAAAATGAAACTAAAACGTGTTTATACGAGGCTGAAGACGGCGATAATACAGGACGTAAAATCAAGTGACATGCCAAGTTGATCAAGTTAAGCTTAATTTTGGATTGAGGTTATTGTTTTCACTTTATTTATTATTAGTATTTAAACAGAAATATTTTATTTAACGTTTGGGTTACCACCTTCTCTAGCCCACAATCCTGAAGGTAATTAACATATATTCTTTCTTGTTCTGAAGTTAATTAACATTACCTTCTAGTTAGAGCAAGCTACCTACTGAGATAAAAAAAACAGTCTGATAATCAATGTAGCTAATTAAATATGCTGTTTTTACTAATAAATATAAGGATGCAATGTTTCATCAGTTAGGTACCCTCATTGTTAACGATATTTTTGGCCATAAAGCCAATAAAATTTTACGAGGTTAGGCTATTTTCTCCAAACATTGGTAATTTAGTTCGAGAACTAAACACATTTTTACCCCAGAAAGCTTTACTAAGTTCATCTTAGTACTTCTGAATGACAGTAAAGTTAATTTAAAATAAATATAAATAAATAATTGATGTTAAAAATAAGATAAATATTTTGTTGTTAATCTGTACCATAAAAATTTGACTTGTAAATGACTTAAGTAAATTTGATGATATAAATAACACCTAGACTACTATTATGTTTGCCCTATCCCAGCCGGGCCTAATGAGATCTGGTATGAGGCTAAAGGCCGCGTCAGCACTGGATATGGCAGATGTTGTGTGGTTGGTATATTATAACATGTTCTTTTATGTTTTCATCCAGAACTTATTACAATTACTGTGGCACAAGAACTTTGCCTAATTTTATTTTATTTACGTTCGAAACGTGTAGAATAAATAATAAAAAAGATGAAGTGAACTTTCCAAGTTTGAACCACGTTACATCAGAGTCTTCTTTCATCCAAACAAAAACTCGTTACCCGACACATTTTATAAGCTATTTTGCTCACATTGTTACAAATAAGTACAAGTGGTCCAGTCGAACTTGATATACTCAGTAATTTGGTGGAATATTTTGTTAAAAACTTTTCAACATACCGACTCATAATTTGTGTCTTGACAACTGTTAAAACACTTTAATTTCGATAAATTTTAGAAAATTTCAGAATGTTAAAAATTAGTTCTTGTTGTGATTTCTTTGTGTTTTACCTTGAGTTTTTAATTGAGAATCAGTAAACACGCCTTCTGTTGTAAGACATACACGTATATTAATACATTTCTTTGACTTGCTTGGGGAGGTCAAATATCGAAGCAGTTACTTTAATTTTAGTTTTTATTTATATTTATACTACTTATCAACAGTGTGAAAACAAAACAGTTATCCATACTACCAGTGTGATATGATTTGAATGTAGTGACGTATAACCGTGACGTTTTAATATTAAACTCTAGGCCACGCCAACTTGCACTTGTGTATCTTCCATGTACAATGAATATTAATGTTTTGAAAAAAGACTGTTATTATCTAGTGATTAATTTCAGAAGGTAATTTTCACAAACAGGAAATAAATTATATTTTGAACACGTTGACTTGTACTAAAATTTGGATTCAAATTAATTTTTTAAAAATACGTTTTTATAGTTTTATTCTGGTGCTCATGGCTTGATACTATATGTCATCGATGAACCAGTTACATGACAGCAAATTTAGACAATACAGGCCATTTTGGTTCAGCAGCAAGATTGACTGCTCTAATGTCGTTGTTTATTCCATTCACATGAGAAATATTTTAGATTTAAGCTTGTTATACTTCAAACGGTAGCTTGCAGTCATAATCTTGAATGACTAAGGAAACTTGAAATAATTTCATAATTGTCCATCTTGTGGCTCAGCGGCAAGTCTGCGACTCTAAAAACTGGGTTTCGATATCCGTGGTGAGCAGAGCACAGATATCCCATTGTATAGCTTTGTGTTTAACCAAACAACCACCGCAGAATACTTTTCATTAATCATGTGGCGCCACAGGTGGTAGCATTCATGAAGTAATGCTCTTGGATAGGCCCATAAACCTTATACATACATTTTTAGAACCATAAATATAGTAATGAGCAGTATGTTAGCTAATGCTCTTCTAAATTGTACGATCGTATTGACTAGAAATTCATGGGTACTAATTGTCAAACCCTCTAACTGGTCTTGCAATTTGTCCGAGTTTTATCTGGTTTTCCGCCTGCGTGGAAACCTTCTTCTATTGTTTCAATTCTAAATATTCGTATTGTTTCTCTTGAAAAGTGTT
Source organism: Limulus polyphemus (assembly GCF_000517525.1). Classification (NCBI taxonomy): domain Eukaryota; kingdom Metazoa; phylum Arthropoda; class Merostomata; order Xiphosura; family Limulidae; genus Limulus; species Limulus polyphemus. The sequence goes on from NW_013667595.1 coordinate 28,804, forward strand.
CCTATTAAAATTTTACACACCAGTGAGTCGAGTCTGGTTCATTGACTTCTCTAAAACTCAGTACGTAAAAAAACAAAAAAAAAACTTGTTTGGTTTTTTTTTCAACAGCACATAGTACAACGATGTCTTTCAAATCTGCAGTGTTTGTTTCACATGGCCAGGTAGTTAAGGCGCTCGACTCGCAATCTGAGGGTCGCAGGTTCGAATTCCCGTCCCACCAAACAAATGCTCGCCCTTTCAGCCGTGACGGTCATACCCACTATTCGTTGGTAAAAGAGTACCCCAAGAGTTGGCGGTGGGTGGTGATGACTAGAAGTTCACGGTTACTTTTGTTCACCAGTTTTGTCCCTTTTCTTGGTCAGTAACAAGTTTCTCAAGTTTTTTCACGAAGTTCTTTCGTCTTCTCTACATTTTTGGTTACGTTTTGTTCAATAGTTTTTGTGTCTAATTTTTGGCCTTAAGTTTCTTTTATGATTATACCTGCCCCAAATTTCTCTTAAGAGTCATTTAAAAATAATAATTGGTAATTTATTATACAACTTACAGAAATTAGATTGAATTATTAATCACAGGATAACTTTAATAATTTCACTACGTAATTTGATTACGTCATCGAAATCAAAATTATTTTGAAGCCCTCTTTTAGTTTTAGTTTGAACTTCAGTATGTGAACATTGAAAGGGGAGTTTAATTCACGAAGTTGTGCTGAACTGAACGATAAGTTAGGGTCATGCCAGTTACTTGATAAGTCTTCCAGGATTCTTCACAGATATGTTATTTTGATTCATGGTGACCAGACCACTCAAATCCGAATCACTTTTAGCTATCCTTGTTTATTATTAAATTATTTTTCTCGTTTCTAGCATTTTTCCTGCTTTCTAGAAAATCCCTAGTTTAACACTTATAACTAATAGCAATCGATTAAACTTGTAATAAATACTGTAAAGATTAATCACAAATCTTTAAATTGCGAGACAACTCTTATATCCTTTGAGAGGAAAATGTCTGGAACTTCGTCGTAAGAGATCATTATTTACAAAAACATTGTTTTCATGGCTTTAGGTCTGTAATAAGTAGATACGATCAGCTTGTGATTTTTGGTTAAATACAGTGTAGTTGATTTAATTGTCATATTATTGAACAGTGGACTTTTGCAATAATATACTCTTAACATTAGGATAATTGTTTTAGTTTTCATAACTTGAGTGTTTTAAGAATTACTGTTAAGTAAGCATAATTCTTGTACTTTTCAGAAAAACGGTAGCAACAAAAGGTTTTGTGTACAGTCTGAAACGTCTGCATTGTAACAACTTTCCAGGAGTCTGGACAGGGTGCTTATAAGATTAAGCGCTGTACACAAAATCATTCTTGCATGTTGTACAGATAATCAAAAAGCGCTGTACACAAAATCATTATTGTGTGTTGTACAGATAATCAAAAAGCGCCGTACACAAAATCATTATTGTGTGTTGTACAGATAATCAAAAAGCGCCGTACACAAAATCATTCTTGTGTGTTGTACAGATAATTCAAAAGCGCCGTACACAAAATCATTATTGTGTGTTGTACAGATAATCCAAAAGCGCTGTACGTAAAATTATTCTTGTGTGTTGTAAAGACCATCAAACCCATCTTTTGTTTTTGTCTTTTAGATGCTATAACTCATATGATTAATTGTTTGTATTATATTTTAGCGTAACATTTGCATGCACATCTTAAATATCTGTTTAATGGCACACATTCTGCCCTTGTTTTTTGCAGTGTCCAACAAGCTTGTTCATGTTGAAATAAGTTATGCATGAGTGGGTACTTAGAACTTACCATTAATGCATATTATGGGGAACAATGGACGGATTTTTTTTAATATAACAATTTTATGTTAAGAAGCTTAGGAAAGTTAACAAGCATCCAAGCTGAAAGGTCCCGTGAACTTATTGGAAGTTTTACGAAAGGTTTCATACAGACAAGCTACCAGATGTAAAGAACAGCTCTTAGAAGTACTATCTGTTAATAATAGTAAGCTAGAAATTTAAATCAGTATTTCAGAAAAAGATAATCACAGGTATATTTTGGACATCTAGTATCATAAAACAAAGGTGAGATACTAAACACTACAAGACGACAAAGACTAATGAAAATATATGTCATACCATCATTTCAATGACAATAAACAGCCCTCTTAAAATATCAAATGATAATTTAAGAACGAACGGCCTTCTTAACAATCACACACGTAATACCATAACAAAAGGAAACCTAATTGAACACTGCACATGTAATTCCATAACAACAAACAACCTCTAGTAGGCTACAGACATAAAATCATAACGGAAACAGTGAACCTCACATAATACTAGTTATACTATAACGGCAACAGCTTACTTCAGTATATATAATGTGATGCTATAACATTTCTTTCTAAACCAACACACCTCGATGTTGTTGGGGGACTATCGGTGATGTTTGTGCCTTAACAGTTTACTTTCCCTGGGATCTAACCATCGATTTACATGTTTGTTAGAAATGTAATGGTGTTTGAGTAGTACCTGGTTCATTTCAGCACATCAATTTGGTTATGAATTCTTGTAGATGGTAGGCCGTGAGAGAGCTATCCCAGAGTCAATCAACTGATCAGTTGTGACTTACGGTCAACCAAATGCCGTTGTTAGACATCCTTAATCAGTGTTGTGGACATTACCCAAACACCAGTACCAAACATACAGTGGTGCCAAAGAAAGCATGTCCTTGCATTAGTATTGTCAGCTTTTATCAGTATAGCTTGTCCTCTTTTATGGCTCCATGGTAGGAGGAGGTCAGTTATACCAGATTTCTTTATGTTGAGTAAAACTCAAAATAACTGCTCAGATTGATTATAATATGAAGCAACATCGAACAAACATGAAATTCTTACATCTTTATACAAAATGTTTTAGAGTAACTTGCCAGCTCTCCAAAGTAAATAAATAGAAACTATGGTCTGGGTACTTCCAGATTGAAACATCACAACCTTGTGGTAGAAATTTCCTTTTGAGGTTGAAGGCTATTAGGGGAATACCCAATGAAGTCACCCCTCATAGTGCTTTGAATAAATCACAAGGATTTATAGTCGAGAGGGCTTTTCTACAAATTTATAGGTTGGAGATTCATGCTGGTCTCTTCAATTGAGGAACAACAAGATTAGTGAGTCGACTGGAATGCTTATTCTGATTTTTTTTATAACCTCTGGTCCTATATTCTGAACCCTCCAATGTTTTTACTGTCAGTGGCTTGGGCATTCTAAAACATCTTGCCATGATTCCTTAACCTGTGCTCATTGCAGCAAGTGTTTTTGGAACCACACGGTGTCACCTTATTCTAGATCGTGTACAGAATGATTTGAGATGGAAGAAATACAAAGAATAAAAAATACTAAATAATATATTTTACCTTGAAACAAGGAGGATAGTGACACTTCCTTCAAAACAGAGCTATGCTGTTTCATTCCAATCGATTGCCACAATTGGGGTGCAAAGATTTCTCAGTTAATCTGGTGAGTACTTCCCAATCATGTGAAAGCTCTTTTGTCCTCCATGGACAAGCAGGTGAATAAATGTACACCCCGTACCTGCCAGTATCACCAATCAGCAAAACAGGACCAGTTCTTTTAGTCCCAATATGCAAGACCATAAATTGGTCTCACCATTTCTCATTTAAATCCCATCCTTTTGAAGACCTGCCCCTTTAGTCCTGGATAGAGTTCACGGAGGTTAATGGATCTGCCACAGAGAAGGAGAAAACTGGTTGCTAACCAAATAGAAAATCACCCCACCTAATCTCATCTATCATATGTGTGAAAATGGCAACACTGATACATTGGAACTGTCAAGGTTTTCATTCTAACGTAGATATCATTAGGGTGTTGATCGAATCTTACCATCATGTGTGCATCTCCTTGGAGAAATTTCTGAAAATTGGGGGAGTATTGCAATTTTCATTATACAAAAGGATTCATGGAGGAGTAGCACAGCTGGACAACCAGAATACCTTCCATGAATGTGCCACTCATTACACATCTGAAGGCCATTACATTCTGTGTCGCCACTGACCATATCATTATACGTTGTTCTACTTGCTTGTCTTCAGGGGCAGAGATTGATCAGACAGATTTTGATTACCTTATTGAGCATTTGCCATCTCCTTTCATTGTTATGGGATACTTAAATGGACACTATCCACTGTGAAGAGATGGTAGGAGTCGATCTGTGGAGTATTGTATCTTGGATCACAACCTTTTGCTCCTCATTACAGGATAATATACATGTTTCTATGGTCCAAATCAAACATTTACTGTCATTGATCTCTCCATTATTTCTCTTTCTTGGGAGATAATTTTCAGGGAGATTGATTGCATTCGATTCCAACTGGTTTGTGTAACATGGTGGAAGCTAGAGAAATCTAAATGACCTTTCTTCAACGTTTTCTCAGGGTTTTCTACTTTTGTTAACCCACAGTGTGTTGATGATTGAGAGAGGCAGTAACTGATCTTATTTTCCAGATAGCTGTCCTTACCATCTCTAAAACCTCAATGAATTTTCCACAGTATCCTCTTTCATGGTAGACACCTGACTGTAAAAGGACATAGAGGTGTGTGAAAAAAAAGACTGGACATTTTTTGTTTTTACAGATATCCCACTTTTACCAACTGCATAACCTTCAGAAGGCTCGTGACCATGTCCAGTAGATTAGACATTCAAGTTAAGACGAGTTTTGGATAAATTCACTTCAAGCATCTTTTCCAATACTAGTTCCAAAGTACTATATGACAAGATTCTAAAGGTTAATGGAAAGTTTACATCCCATCCCCTTTCAGTTTTGAAACTCAATGGCCAAGAAGTTTTTGATATACAAGGTATTGCCAATACTATTGGAGAGTACTTTTCCTATAATTCAAGCACCTCTGTTTGATCCCTGTTTTTTTATATATAATCAAAGCATGGGCCAAAATTACCCCACCTTCTTTTTGACCTGGTTGTCTTTACGATAAAAATAGACCATTCACTTTGGTGAAACTGAAACTTTCTGTACATCAGTCTAGCAGTATATCAGATCAGATGGCATTCATTATAAGATGTTATGCTATCTCCCCTGCTTCGTTCTGCCTTCCCCTGATTCTTTTTCACTTGACTTGGCAGAAGGAGGAGTTTCCTGATTTATGACATTGGACTGTTTTATTCCTTTCTAAGCCCAAGAAGGATCCAAAGACTTTTATTAATTATAGACCTGTTGCTTTTACCAGTGTCTTTCTAAAGTTTTGGATGGGGTATTTAATGCTCATCTTGTTTTATTCTTAGAACTAAGCAACCTCATTTACGACAATTAGTATGGTTTTTGTAGTTAAGGATCCATTAAAACTACTTGATTTGACTAGAAATGTCACTCTGGAAAGCCTTTTTCAAGAGTGAGCATCTTTTTGTAAACATTTGTTTTGAACTTGAGAAAGGTTATGACACCATTGGAGGATCATTAAATTACCGGACTTCCATTCATATGGGTTGCATGGTCATTTACCCATTTTTATCCATAATATTGTATCAATTAAGTCGTATCAGTTTTATGGGTGATCAATACAATCCCAGTCCCTTACACAAGAGCTCAGATTACCTCCTTTTTAGCATTATGATCAATACCATCAATAAACATCTTCCTTGTTAATGGCTCTTAAATTTCCTGTCAGTCATCAACTATGTGGTACATTGAACTACAGATACTTGATCTTAGAATATTTTGTGAGTGGACTGCTGCAAATAACTTAAAACTGTTTGCATGAATTTCTGATGCCAACGGGGATTACACCTTTAACCTGAGCTTCGTCTGGGAGATGCATGAATTTCTATGGTGGCTGAAAAAAGGGTTTTATTGTCTGTTTGACAATAAGCAAATTTTCATTCCACAAATAAAACAACTTAAAATGAAGTGTATAAAGACACTTTTCCTCTTCCAACTGTTGATGAGTGGATATGTGTTCTGTGCTCAAGATCTTTCATGTCCTCATTCATTCGAAGCTAGATTATGGGTCTTTGGTCTATGCCTGACAGAGACTGTATCGAAGATGTTGGCCCTGTGCTGTCATTAGGGACCTACTACACTTCTTCAACCCAGAGTTTGTACACACAGTCTTATGAACCTCCGGTTCACCTCTGATATTTACAACCTTTTTTTTTTTTGCAGTATCCCTTTACGACCATGGTAACTCACCTGACCGTGTGTTTTGAAGATTGAGTGAGCTCTATTATTTGTAGATATATGATCTTCTATCCTAACATTTGGTCTTCCTATCTAAGTAAAGTTCACTGAGATAGGTCTGACATTACTGATTATGACGACCATACCATCCCCATCATTTTTGCCTGGAAGTGCCAACTTTTCTTTAGCCAACACACCTTTTGAGACATCCTATCATTTTCAGATGATCCTGTGGGCTCTGTCATAATTTGCTACAGTTCTGTGGATTTTTGAAGGGTTCCCTCTTCAAATTCTGTGCTCACTACCGAGTTGTATGCACTTTCACTTGTCTTGGATTATTTAGCAGCTAAATAGAACACTAATTGCACTATCTGTATAGACTTGCTTAGTTTTTGAAGGCCCTTGAATTGCTTAATGTCAAATTCCAACCATTTCTCTTCGATGTCCAGAAACGACATCTTATTATAATCTATATCTGTTTTATTTCAGTTTTTGTGTATTCCTGACCATCTCGGGATGTGAGAGAATGATATCACAAATCGGCCTCTTCTGGAAACGTAACATTTTCATATTCTATATTTCAATATCAATCATATTTTTAAGACAAGGGTTCGTGCCAGTTAGGGGATAAACGGTCTTTTCAGATTAAAGCTACAATTACTTATTGACAATCAAGTTTTCATTGAAATTGGAGGGAGGAGGTAGACCTCACAAGGCTCTGCATTGGATACAGTATTCTTATATATAATCGTTTTCTCTTACAAGTGAATGATCGCCGCATCTTACTTTTTTTCGCTACAATTACATCCAGCTACGGCATTATTTTCGACAGCTTTTAACTTCTGGTACTCCAATGACATAGGACAGTGTCCCAAGATCGACCACGTTTTAGTTTTTAAAGGCCTTAGGCCTTTTTTAAGTATTTTTCAATCTTTAAAAAATACTTGCTTTATATATATATATACACACACACACACACACACACACACACACACACACACACACACACACACAC
>NW_013667595.1:37157-46212 GCF_000517525.1 Limulus polyphemus
ACTTCTTTTAATTAATAAAAAAAAAATGTTTTCAGATAACCTCGATCCTTTGCGCCATAAAACTTCAACCATCCAAAATAATGCATGTATATCATAACAGTAGACGACCTATTTGAACACAATACTCGGTATCAAAATGACAAACAGGTTACTTGAACTTAGTGTACTAGTTACCATAACATTAAAGAAAGTAAATTTAATACCTTAACGACAGACAGTCCACTTGAAAATACTGAAGTATAAGTGACACCTTAGCGACAAACAGCCCAATTCAAAATACTGAAAGTACACGTGACATCTTAACGACAGACAGCCCACTTCAAAATACTGCAATACATGTGACACCACCACAACAACAGCAATCAGCTTAATGGGAAATGTTACATTAATACCGGTCACAACAGCTGTGTTAAATTGAATGTCTTTGAGGTCCTGGAAGCTCCGTAGACACTTCGTCATTTGCTTCCATTACCAATACCCTTTTGCAGCAGTTTCTTAGTATTTTCGGTACATTATATTAGTTCCTCTGGTAGGTGAGCAATACCATATTTTATGGTATATAAGACGAGACTTTGAAGCTTTAGTATAAATTTCAGACCGTGACTTTTTGCGTAGACGTGCGCAAAACTTTTGATCAAAATTGAAAGGTTTTTGTTGAATTACTTTGCACACGTGGCTTCATATTTAGATTAAATTTGACATCTCAGTGTAGGTTGTAGAGTTCTATCAGTGTTCCAAATTTGAAAAAAATTATAAAAGTTAAGTATGTTTTTCTATCAAATAAAGTTTTTGTACTTTCGATGCTAAGAAAAAAAAAATGAAGAAATTCAATCAAAATTGGAGATTTTACATCTCGTGTATTTCTTAACGGATTACCTTGATATTTGGTATGTAAAGTAAGGGTCCAGTGTAGCACATCCACTGAAATTATGCGGTAGGTTGGATTATCACAGCCCGAGCTACAGAAAGTGGAAAATTGCTAAACGATCATTCTTGTTAACACATAGTGTGTTCTGCAAGTTGTCTTGGCCGCATAGTACATTACCGTTTGTCTTGATTCTCGACTCCACATCAACTTATTCGTCGAAAATTACGGTAAGTTTACGTATCCGCAACTCTAGAATCCGGGGTTCGAGTCCCTACGATGGACAGTGCAGTTAGCCCATTCTATAGCTTTGACTAAGAAAACAACAGCAGCATTATATTAGTGATAGTTTTCCCCGCCACAACCAGTTGTACTAGATTTTGTTTTAACACTTAAGTGCACTGTCCCCACCTTCCCCCAAGTAAATAAGTAAAGGCTTCAATAATGTAAAATGGCATGTGTTGTATTATTAATTAAATAACGAACTGATTAACCTTTTGATTTTGTGTAATAGCTACTCACACTCACTTGTAATTTATATTTTAACTTTATTGTGGGAATGGTTTTCTTCCTCTCCACGAGGACAGATAACTTGTGGATGGGAGGCTGTGTTCTAAATAGTCAATAATGCAGTCAGGGTTAATAAAAAATTCCATGAATTGCTAATATAATAATGTTTTGGTATCTGTTATTTTCTATTCACCTTGCCCTGTAACAGCCTATTATCACTGGCCAGCGAGTTATCCCGTACATCTGGGCTTCAGTCCCCTCACGTCCGGCTATCTCCTTGTCCCTGGGACGAACCGCCAGTGGTCTTCAGGTATTACTATTATTATTATTTTGAAGGTATGATATATGCAGGTAAATACTTGTATTGTGGGGTGGAGGAATAAAAGGTGTTCAGACAATAAGCTCGTTTAAATTACTAGGATAACTTATCGAAACATCAATTAATTACGTTTTAGTCGTTTTGAACCATATTTTTCAAATTCAAGTTCAAGTATTAGTTTTTAAATTGAACAATTTCATATGTAATTTGAATCTATATTTTCACGAGATGTTTTCTTAAATCGATTAGGCCTAACCAGTTGACCTACAAACAAGAACTTAGAATAAAATATTTATAACAACACAGGTTTTTAGAATTTTATTTGAATTCGTAAGTTGGTGTGATTTTTGACATGGATTGGAAATCAAAGTGTTGATGCTAAAGTCTTCTAAACTGCTTATATATATAATACCTTGGTTATTGAACTGGGATTTATGTAAATATGCTAACATCGTTAAATGAAGCTAAAATCCGATAATATAATTTTTTATTATGATCTCTGTATAGAAGTTTTATAACTTGAAAATATGACAGACATTATTTTGTACGAGGATCTTTAAATAGTCTTCAAGTCAGATAATCAAAAATATATTCATGAGTAAGTATTATAAAATGACCCCTTAGAAATGTTTACGACTGTCACGAAAATAAACTTCCCTCCTTGTTACGGAGCCTGGCATAGCCAGGTGGTTAGGGCACTTGACTCGCAATCTGGGGAGTTATAATGTTACGGTCAATCTCACTATTCGTTGGTAAAAGAGCAGCCCAAGAGTTGGCGATGAGTGGTGATGGCTAGCTGCCTTTTCCCTAGTCTTTCACTGCTAAATTAGGGACGGCTAGCGCTGATAGCCCTCGTGTAGCTTTGCGTGAAATTCAAAACAAAGCAAACTCCTCGTTACGAAATTTAAGATTGTCCCCTTTAGTGAAAACCCGTACTCACACAAATCGTTAATTTGTTTTGTTTTTTGTAAGTCCCCTGTTTGTACAGAGTACCAACCTACCTTTGTTTAAGAAATTTCTGATAGCAAAATTTCTACCTGTGCGTTTGGCAAGCTCACAGTAAAATTAAAATACAATTTTAAATGAAAACCCGCACTTTATTTTTAAAATTTAAGCTTGAGGAATCCGTATAGATGTAATTGTATGGTGTGTGTGACCGCCATAGCTCCAAGAGGAAAGAATCGAAAAACCTGAAATTTTGCATCCATACTAAGTGGATCCTCAGGGTGTGCACCTGGGTATTATTACTTATCTTATCCACGTGCGTATGCGCGTGTACATCTTTTTAATGAGGGAAGCTAGTGAAAAACAACATAGGAAAGAAGTGGTTTCTTACATAACAACTTCTAATATATATAGAAAAGCCAGTGCGTTTTTGTAACAATGCGTTCCAACAATGGCTTTTATGTCATGCTGCTTAGAAACAAAAGTATATAGGTTATACTTTTGTACTAAAATGGGTTCAGAATACCCACACTATCAAACTGATAACCTGAGCGAAACTGTGTACTTTCGCTAGAATATACATATAAATATAAATTTGTAAGTAAAATAGAAATATTTTCATCAATTTCAGCAATTCAATTTGAGAATCATATAGTTCATGACTGAAACATTATGAAATAAACTACTCTTTAGTGTTCTTTTTTTTATTTGCCAAATGTTTCCGTTGAAACAAAATATGCTCAGGTTTGTGCTCTCCTGTCTTGATATTAAAGCCAGACTTGGCAGGTGTTTAAATAGGCCAACTTCTGGTTCACGTACACGTTCTGTATTTATGTAAAATTATCTTTAAACCGTTAACTAGTTGATATTAAGCCGGTGGTTGCTTTGAAGTTACATAATTTTATTTAATGTGAGTCAGCAATGTATAACCTACTGAGTTCGGTGTGGAGACATGATTCGCGACGAAACCGTTTTATAAAGCGTAAGTTCCAAGAAGAACGCGTGCTTATTTCCACGTATTCGTAAAACGTATCTCTGTGTGTATTCATATATAGATATAAGCGTGAAATCGAAGTAACAGTTCACAATGAGAAAAAGCAATGGCAACGAATACCAAAAGTTGCAACTTATAACTGATACAATATACAATACAAATAGTGAAGATGGAAAGTTGAAAGTGTGTAACTAATTATAAATGCATGGTTGTCTAAGTATACGCAAAATTCTACCTATAATGTGCGTTTTAACATTTTTAATTATTGTATTTTAAAACGCATCAAATGCTCGTGCCCAGATTTGAATTGATATTACAATACAAATGAGGTTAATTGTTTTATAACAGATTAAAACATTATGTAAGGTTAGTCCTGTAACTATTTTGTTATTTGACGTTTCCGGAAAATCGTCGTTTTACTGTAAATAGTTTTTTAGAATTTGTATCCGTTTTTTTTAATTGTATTTTTTTCATTTTAGAGCTGTTTTCTCAGCTGTCACATATTTTGATTCCTTAAACGATACCGGCTTCGATCCCTGCGGCGAATACAGCGCAGTTAGATCATTGGCAACAAACATGCTTTTTTGAACCTAGGAGGAATCTTTTCCTCTTGACATTTCGATGGTTACCCCTTGTGGTTGCTAATTAGTAAAATACCTAAGTCCATCTGAAATGCCTCACAGTGGCACAGCGGTATGTCTATGGACTTATACTGCTAGAAACTGGGTTTCGATACCCGTGGTGGGCAGAACTTCTTTGTAACTTTGTGCTTCATAATAAATAATAACCATTTGAAATAATCGGGCAACAGCTTGATGCCGAAACTAACCTTTTCAGGTTCAGTATCTATATTAGAAACTGGGATTCGATATCCGTGGTGGGCAGAACTTTTTTGTAATTTTGTGCTTTATAACAAATAACAACCATTTGAAATAATCGAGCGACAGCTTGATGCCGAAACGAACCTTTTCAGGTTCAATATCTATATTATGTTAACATATAGAATCACACAGAGTGTTTCCCCCAAGAGTTTCCGTTTCGTAAATACCATTACCTTTCTTTAAAGTTGTTGGAACCCAAAGAATCAACGTTCACAAGCTGCTTTTCTTTTAATCTGTCAGTTCAAAATGAGGGATGATTAGCGCAAATAGTTTTTTTTTTTTTGTAGGTTTTCGTGATTATTGAAAACAAAACAAATGATAAGAGCACGGAACCCTATTTAATGCCCAAACGTTCAAAAAAAAAACAAGTGTATTTTCCAAATACTCTATAAAACTATCAGAAGAATAATTTGCTTTAATTTTTTGTCTCGTACTGAGTAATTAAGGTCACGTTCAAATGTGTCACGCCCTCAGCCAATCTCGGATAATGTGATCAAGATGGAGAGTCGGTTGTATAATACAAGCACGTTCGTTTATCCGTTATGTGGAGGGAAAAGAAGATAAAAAGAAAGAATGTAATCAGATAAATCTTTCAAAGAAAAGGAGCCGCTAGCTTTTATTTGAGTTCTAAGATAACTTTACAAAATAATGTGCGTATAGTTTCAGGACGTGGATTGGTATAGTAAAAAATAATGGGTGAACAGTTTCTTAAGACTTAGTTTTTTCTCTTGTGTCATTACTGCATCGTTGTAATTGGTTGTATACTATGAACTTTCTTTTTTGAAAGAGTTATAGAGCGCAGCTTGGGCCTGAGGTAGAGATCTGGATTTTAGAACTGGCGAGACAGTTCGGATACGTACAATAACTCCAAATATTCTGTGAGTGTGTTATAAGAGCGACACTCAATCCCTCAGGGTAGATGGTTGGGTACTGCTGACTGGTTGCCTTCCCTCCGGTTCAAAATTTGGGACGACAGCAGATAACCTTATTAGCTTTGTCGTAAATACAAATACAAAAGAGTTACGGAAAAGTATTGGTTACTAAACTTAAGACAAGATATCCTCAGAAATAATCTTTCATACTCCAACAACAATCTTGAAGATTAATCAGGGTCAAAGTTGAAGTGAGAAATTGGTATTCTTCTCAACACGTAACAAAATCAAAACATTAGAAGGATGTAAGCTTATACAGAGCATATGGAACGCATAATTTCCGTTTCACCCTTACGAGGATAAAACAGAAGTATACAGTTGCAATTAACTATTAAATATGATGCAATTGATGCTCGTATTAAAAATATCTTAGTGGCGTGTTATTAGAAATTCTGACCTTTTTTTTTGTGACCTTCAAAGTAAAAATGTGATGATTTTGCTAAGTATATTTTTGAAACTTAACGTATTTAAAATAATTTGGGATATTATGAAATTGGAGATTTTAAATCCACAATCTATTCGGTGAATTGGAGAAAGTGAAGTTTCCAATGCATTTGCGTGATTCTTCATCAGTAGGTCTTACTGAAAGTTGCCATCTTTGTAGAAGCAAAGAACTGTCCTGATAAGAATGGCGATATATTTTCTTTTGAGTTTACAAAAGCTGTTAGCTTCTGTTGTATTCAAAGTGTAGCCAGATCCAAACGAAATTTTGGGAATAGCAACTTATCTTTGACTCCACAATATTAGGTTTTATTATTATTATTTCAGTGTGGTCTCAATAATTCGCAAATGTTTCCTGTTAATTTGTACACAAGCAGGTTGTCCACTAAACACCTTAGTTTTAGAATGTACATTTTTATAATTGGGTAGTTTATTTTAACAAAATAAATAAAACCACGGTTCTATCGAGAAGACCCAACATGGTTAGGGCGATCGATTCGCAATCTGCTAACTTAGAGACGGCTAGCGCAGATAGCCTTCGTGTAACTTTGCGCGAAATTCAAAATAAACAAATCTATCGATAAATAATTTACGATACGTTGAAACATGCTAGAAAACTATCACATACTTATTTCTAAGCCAAAAAATAAACAGTATCCGAGCAATTGCTCATGCGTTAAAACTGTTGGAAGCACTCTTATCTGTTTAACTAGCGGGTTGTATTTAAAAGATAAACAAACAAATAACCACTTTCTTTGGATTCTAACTGATAGTTTATCTTTTAATTTTAAGTAGCTAAGACTATCTATCTATAGAGGCACCGACGTTATAAAATGAGGTGATCTATGAATAATGCGTGAATTTTTTTTAATACGCCTAGTCAAAGAACTAAAAACATGCGAATCTTGTAATTAATATTGATTGCCAAAAGGGCCCGGCGTGGCCAGGTGGTTAGGGTGCTCGACTCCCAAGCTATGGGTCGCGGGTTCGAATCCCCGTCACACCAAACATGCTCGCCCTTTCAGCCGTGGGGGCGTTATAATGTGACGGTCAATCCCACTATTCGTTGGTAAAAGAGTAGCCCAAGAGTTGGTGGTGGGTGGTGATGACTAGCTGCCTTCCTTCTAGTCTTACGCTGCTAAATTAGGGACGACTAGCACAGATAGCCCTCGTGAAGCTTTGCGCGAAATCCATAACAAACGATTGCCAAAAGGGAATGCCTGACTTCCAACATGGCGGGGGGGGGGGAAGTATTAGAATGTTGTAACGCGAACATTTCCTGTCGAATTTCTAGCTTAACTGTATAATGAGCATTGACGCGCTACATTACAATATTCCACTGTGTTTGTAACGTTGAATGATTGTTTTTATAGGTTAGTACATTTAAACCTTTTACTAAGTTACTTTCATTATTTACTAGATATCGTTATTATGTGTTTCAGTCATATATTTAATATTCTTCACAAATTGAATTAGCTATTTATCTTGAGTTTTGATAATTTTACAAACTGTCAGTACACTTACTTTTGCTATTTGGCCGATAAACTGGTGACAAGCTTTTGCTGTTTTTAGTTACTTACCTGAAACATTTTTGATATTCTTCGTAAGCCTATTCAGTTGCATAATCTTCATGTAAAATATTTATATTGGACCAGAAATACCATTTTAATCAGGCTTTTTTTTGCAAACGATTTTAAAAAATAATTATACTTCATAGTGTGTGGCAGAAAAATGTTACATTTTATAAGTTCAGATTTGTGATTTTAGGGATACATTTTTTTTGTCATTTCTGAAGACGATTGTTCAATGTGAATATAGAAAAATAAAATACGCAAATGACTTTATTAGAAACCTGCACAGTTGTATTGTGATGTAATATCACTCCCTTTACCAAATATTTTATGAATCTTTCGAAGTGCAATAATACTAATAAATTTATCATCATTATTTCGTCAGTCATTTTGTACAGAAGCAGTGTATAAAGGTGAACAGTTTATAATTAGTGACGTCATGAAACCACTTTCATTATTTAGAAACGATATAGTCTGCAAATTCAAACATTTATACACATCTACATTTCACAGTATCGTCTTGTTTATATTTCCCGCGAACAATGCTTAAGCAAACTCCTGTCATCAGTGTGTATAAAACACCAGTTATTTAATGTGACATATTGCATTAATTTCCCGAACTCGTATAAATAAAGATAACATCTGAATGTTCACTCAGCAGTGGTGTTAAAATAAATTGTACTTTTTTTACTTCCAGCAAGCATACAGACCTTTGTGCATAATCATACATTGCATCATTCTGATATGACCCCTGATGTAAACTGAACCACCTGTGGAAAGCTCTCAGGTTTCACCGTATGTTTTTTGACTGATTAACCAACCTTCTTGATCCCACGCGTTTTTGTTTGAATACATTGAGACCACGTAGTTTCATCATAATTTTACATAGGGGTTAGTTGCTTCAAAAAGATTTGAGAGCTCTTTGATTTTAAATAATATACCTATCACTAGATGTCACTAGGATGTGCCATTTAAAACCAAAATGATATAGTGTTTGAAGCAGATTTTAATCTGACAAATAAGCAACGCTGGAAAGAAAGAAAAAGTTGGTGGGTGCTGTAGTGAAGGTCTAATAAAGAATTCAATAGGATAAATTGTTTGAATTGAAACAAAAAAAATTGGCGTTTTATATTAGATTTTTGTGATTTATAATACTAATGGTAATAATGTATGTGTGTGTGTGTATGTATGTGTATATACATATATATATATATATATATATATATAATTAAGTTACTTATACAATTATTAGTACTGGTATTATTAGTACTGACATTGACATATATAGTTATTATTGTGAATTGCGGAAATCGAAATAAACGCCACGAGTTGGAAATGGATGGTGTTGATTTCCCTATACCACTTCTAAATTAGGGACAGACACCGCAGATAGCCCTCGAGTAGTTTTGCGCGATATTCAAAAAACAGTGTGTGTTTCATCAGGAAAACGTACGTGGAAGGTTTAATTGAATGGGGTATAATTTAAAAGCAATATCATACTTGGAATACTGACAAATATTTTGAAGAATCAAAGTATATACAGCGTGGTCACAAGTAAATAGACACCACCTTTTCAGAAAAAATGAAAATTTTCAGT
>NW_013667595.1:47055-47807 GCF_000517525.1 Limulus polyphemus
GAGGTTTTCGATGGGGTTCATGTCAGGAGATTGGCTCGACTAGGGCAACTTCTGGATACCATTTTCTTCCTGCCACTTTTGGGTGTTTCTAGCAGAGTGACACGGTGATCCATCTTCCTTGAACAACGTTGTGTTCTTGTCCACGAAACCCCAAGAATAAAGTGGCAAGAGTCCTTCCTCCAGTATGTCGACGTATTTCGCAAAATTTATGTTGCCAACGCACTCCACTAAGCTCGATCTTCCACCAACCCAAACAGCTCCCCAAACCATCACGCTGAAACCACCATGCTTCACAGTTGGCTGCAATCTGTTGAGCCAAGACTCTTGGTGAGGCATTCTCCAGACCCATATCCTTCCACTGTCCATAAATTGAGCGAATCTTGATTCGTCTGAAAACAATACGGTCTTCCAAAAGTCCAGAGGCTTGGTCATCATATCACTTGCCCACTTCTTTCGTCAGATTATGTTGGCAGGTCTTAATAAGGGCTTCCGTCTAGCTGCTCTGCAACGATAACCCAATCTATGGAGAATCCGTTGAACAGATTTCGGGCTCATCCCACCAACTTTGGCACTTCTGCAGTCGTTAATCTGGGATCCATTTCGATGCTTCTCTTGACAGCCCATTTTGTCTTCTCCGATGGACCAGGACGACCCGGACTCTGCTCAGTTGTTTCCTTGCCGTGTTTCCTGAACTGCACGATGATTCTGTTGACTGTCGAAAGCGGGATTCCCAAATTCTGCGAAATTTCCCG
>NW_013667595.1:48870-100997 GCF_000517525.1 Limulus polyphemus
AAATCTTTTATTTTTGTTTTTAGTATAATATGACACTCATAACGCTATAGTAGAAAAGTCGAAGTAGTTTTGAGCAAATTTCAACCTTGTAACTTCAATGCAAGTGTAGTTTTATCAGTTTTAACCAGTCACTGTGTGTCAATTTCGGTTGTCATAGTGTGATGTAATTGCCTATATCTCAGTTCTGAGAAGTCATAGGCTTGTGATCTAAATATGTTATGAAGAAATATCCTTTTGTGTTATTTTAAATTATAAAAGTCAATATGATTCCAGTTCAGCAATGACTCGCGTAGAGATGAACTCATTTGAATACTTGAGACAATCACAGAGGTTGACTAGACAGACGCTAACTCCTCATTTGGGGATTTGCTACCTCGCAGGAGGTAGAAGAGAGTACCTTTACTGATGTTACCAGTGGCTTTCTGAACATATGTTGTTTCATTGATTCCTTGTTTGTTGCTTTTCCTTTCATGGTTGCTACTTTCACCTTAATAGTGCAACGGAGGACACTCATGTCAAGAGTTCTGCTGGATTTGATAAAGGCGATTCTTTTACTAGCTTGTCAGCTTTCTTGTTTAGCTTTACCCTTACATGGCCTGACACATCCTGGTGATAGTCTTACCACGCAGTTGATTTCATTTCTGCCATTCATTTGAGGAGCACTCACTCTAAATTTTATGCATTCCTACTTGTAAGTCAGTTGTAATTATTATGTTTGTGACACTGTCTATTTGTGGTTCATTGCTTTCAGCTATCCAGAGGAGAGCTTGCATTATGGCTTCTAGTTCCATCTTTTGCTGCTTGTGGGAAGCTTGAATGCTCCACCAGTCTTACGCAAAATGTTTTCGCTCCACGAGACAATGAATGCCCAACCAGCTCTCTCGCTATCAGTTGTATAGGAATCATTTGTGGCTATGATGACATGAGAGTCCACCATGGTCTTGAAATATATATGTTGACAGGCTTTTGTCTCTTCGTCCTTTGCCCATTTTTTTAAATTTTCTGTCTAGGCTAATATCCACAGATCCAAGTGGCGACAGATCTTTGTTTCACACGAAAAAATCTGAGATCTGGTGGCTGTATAGCAACTCTCCCCCCATGACTGTCTCATCAGGTGCCTTTTTGGTTTCTGTTTGCAGGGTCTCGTGGAGCTGGAATGTCCCAGTTAAAAATGGCAGTAGCTCGATGATGGAATGCGCAACTTTACACTGCAAGACCATAGCGAAGAATCTTTTTTGTAAGTGCTGTTGGTGTTCTGTGCTACCGCTTAGGATTGTAATGTGTAATAGGACTTTGATGGGGTTGTCTGAAGCACGTTCGTTCACTGACCAATCTTAAACGCATAGAAATCGGTATAAAGTGATAAAAGCTCAGGTTGTTGATATTTTGCTAGAATAAAATACGTTTGTGAACAACTTTCGCCATAGTTAGTCCTAACTTTTTTAAAGCTCGCGAAAAGCTTGCTTTATTATTTTATACTCTCGGGCGTGTGAGAGTTAGTATGAAAAGCATATATGCAAGAATTTAATGAGCGTTTCCAAAGTTTTGCTAATTTTTTTATCAATCCTAAACTGTAATAGAGGAGATAAAAATCCGACTACGCAGCTAGCACAGAAAATATGTATAAAAGAAGTTAAATGTGCACGTTGATTCCAAAATGTAACCGTTCTCAGTAATCATAGCTTACGTTGCAAAAAGCTGTAGTCAGTATTCTTTTCATAAAAAAAAGAAATCTTTTTAGAGAATATCAGTAGTCCCAAAGAGTTAGGAGATCCCATCTAAGGTAACAAGACCTTTTTTACGAGCAGCATGATGTCATTGACCTCACAGATTCTAGCGTTAGAAATGTTACTGTGATGTAGCATGTGTATCTATATATGTGTATGTGTTTGTTTTTGGCAAAGTTGTATTTTCTTTGGAAGTAATCTATTTTAAACTTGCCAGAGAAAAGTATTAGTGGTAGTAGCAAAGAACCTTCTTTAATATATTGTTAAACTATGTTCAACTAGTGGTGCCTCAACTTGAGCTAAAATAAGGTTTCTTCGATGTGAACAGTTGTTAGCGGAACTTTGAACAAAAAGTCTTTTCAAGGTGCCCGATGTACGATGATGTTTCCGGGATGAAAAAAACTTGTATCACTCATCCAAAATGTTTGTCGTTTCAAGCAGAATCACGTTTAACAGTGGCCAACGAATAGCAAACGTTCTTTCAGTGTCATTCGTGTACGTGACTCTTCTCAATTGAATAAGTAGCAAAGAGTTAATTATCTATTTTTCACCATATA
Organism: Limulus polyphemus; assembly: GCF_000517525.1. Taxonomy (NCBI): domain Eukaryota; kingdom Metazoa; phylum Arthropoda; class Merostomata; order Xiphosura; family Limulidae; genus Limulus; species Limulus polyphemus. The sequence continues at coordinate 51,155 of NW_013667595.1, forward strand.
ATAAGATTTTAAAATTTGTAACCACAAGCTTAGAAAATTAGAAACTTTCAAGAGCTCATCGGCAGGGGGACACCATACTTAACTGGCTCGAACAAGGAATGATTGGAATTGATTAGAATTATAAACACAACATGCTAAACTACCACGTTACTGTTGCCAGAGGAACATCAATAATAAACAGAATGTTTTCAACAAGATATGTAAGCAAAAGTAAAAGTGGGATAAAAAGTAGTGAAATAGTACAGTAAAGTCTTATGCGTCAGTGACAGGAAAAAAATTACATGTCGCTTTAGCAATAGATCTTACAAACAGCAAACTTTAATTCTTCCATATTCGGGATTGATGTCACTTTATGGAGCAATAGATCTTACAAAGAGCAAACTTTAATTCTTCCATATTCGGGATTGATGTCACTTTATGGAGCAATAGATCTTACAAACAGCAAACTTTAATTGTGCCATATTCGGGATTGATGTCACTTTATGGATCACAGTTTATATTTTTTATTTGTAATATTTTCTTTGTCGTCGGTTGGGACGTGTCTCTTTGAGGATGTTTCTTTTAATTTCTTAATACAGCATTTTGTGACCATTGACAACAAAGAGAAAATCTACATTTCGAAAGGGCGCAAAGATTTCTTAGATTCTAAAAAAAAAAATCTCGAAATTAACCTTTAAACCTAAACACAATTTGTAGGGGCGAACGACGAGTACTACACAAACTAAAAAATAATAATAAAACCAAGACCAAAGCACCGTGGCCATACCTTGTGGCAAAGGAAGCCTGGCAGGTGCAATAAATAAAGATGAATATGGAGCAAGAAAAGAAAAATATTATTTGAACCATATTACAAAAAACTAAAACATATTCCATAAAAATTTATTTAAGGAACTAAACAAACATCCAAAAGACTTAAGATAAAAAATAAAATTTGCAACAACTTGCACAATTTAAAATCCAACAGTCGGAAGACATCACAGCTTTACGATTTTCCTAATACACCTAAAGGTGTTCAACTTAGACCTTTGTCAAGTTCATCAACACTCCTTACCTGTAATACGACACAAAATCTTGTTACTCTATTGAAACCTTTATGTGATAGAAATGAAGGACTATTATGAACTCAAAGGACTTTAGGAAAACCTTGAATCAATAATCAGTATATTAATTATCATTCCTACATTTCGCCTGATGTTAAAGAAGAAATCATTAACCCTCTTACAACAAAAGAATAGAAAGATGAGACTACCAATTCGTCAGTCCTAACTTGAAGCATATTTCCGGTTATCCATCAAAAACGATCGATCGGTAACAAAATATCTTTATAAATGTCAAAATTTAACCACTAGACCAGCACAACATGAAAAACTACCAAAAGCTGTTCTTCCTCACGTATCTAAATTAACGTTCAAACTGATCCGAATATGTAAAATCTGTGGTGTTAAATTTTTTCAGACAAAATCGAACATCCCGATATCAACTACCAAAAATTCGATAACAACACGGATACAAAGAAATGTTTATGGTGTAACATATGGATAAGAAAAACATTATGTTGGGGAAACAAAACTACCATTATAAGTACGTACAGGTAGTGGCCAAAAAGATGGAAACACAAATGTAAAGTCACTTAATAGGGTGTTTCGCCACCACGTACGGCCTGCATGCGTCGTGGCATAGTGTCTACAAGTGTCTGGAATTCTGCAGGAGGAATGCGACACCACTTTTTCACGAGAAAGTAAATCAACTCACGCCTAGTTGATGGAAGTGGAAACGCTGTCTCAGGTGTCATTCCAGAATATCCCACACATGCTCGATTGGATTCAGATATGATGAATGAGAAGGCCATGACATATGGATAACGTCAGTGTCATGCTCCTCAAACCAGTGGGCGACTACTCATGCTCTGTGGACTGGGGTATTGTCATCTTGAAAGACACCCCTCTCTGCAGAACAGAAATGCTGTAACATTTGGGAATGATGATCACTCAGTACCATTAAGTAACGATTGGCACCGACCTTTGCCTTCTGAGGGTATGAGTGCACCCAAACCATGCCAGGAAAATATTCCCAACATCATTACGGAACCACCAGAACCATTCACTATTGAAACCAAGCACTCGGGGCTGTAGAGTTCTTTAGACTGGCGCCACACGTGCACTCGTCCATTTGTCGAGAACAAGGTGAAGGATGATTCATCTGAACATATCATATTTTTCCACTGCTCGTTAGTCCATAGTCTGGACACACAACTGTGCATTGTCAGGTGTGGTGAGCTGTTTGTGCACTGCAACCCGACTATGGTTTCCTGTTCTGTGGAGTTTTCGGCGGACCGTTTTTGATGAAACTGGCTGCTGTCGCCACAGGTTGAAATTTGCGGTCAATTGATCTGCGGTTGCTCGCCTGTTTTGTCTTGCAGTTTGAATTACTGTACGGATATCACGATCCTGGAGTATGTGCTTCCGCCCACTGTTGCCCTTTGCTGATGATGTCTTTCCTTTAGAGTTCCATGCTAACATCACCTTAGACAACGTTGCTCTGAAACATCAGCAATTTAGCTGTCTTGGTCACGGAAGCTCCCGCCAAACGCGCCCCAACAATCACCCCTCTTTCAAAGTCATTGAGGTCTCCTCTTGCAGCCATGCTAGCAAGCAACCAGGCCTGTCCAACATTTTTATACACGACCCTATGCATGCTGGGATGTTATTTGCTTAATTAATGGATGAGCCACACCTTTGTGGTAGCCTTTGCATTGCATATACTTATTGTCCCTCATTTACTCAGGTGCCCCCCCCCCTTTTACCACTACCTGTATTTAGAACATAGTAAACCGTCTTTTGTATCGTATTGAAAATCGGACTATTTCTTATGCCAGTAAATCTAGAATGCTGCATAAAGAAGGAAGTTAATGGAACAACATCCATATTATAGACAAAGAGGTACATTATAACTGACTAGGAATAAAGGAAGCATTACATACCAAAAGTAAAAAACAAACAAACTGTGGCCCAAAAAGTGACATCGGTCGTAACTGCTTCACAAGAACATTATATCCAAGTTTTACTTTTATTTACACATCTTGTTAAAAACATTTTGAGTTGATTGTATATTATTTTGATGCTTATTATTAATTTTATGCTGGCGTTCTACTTGTATTGCTGTTAACAACAGCAGCGTGGTACTGTAGCGTGTAGTGTTTATTATTCCAATCAATGCGAACCATTCCCTTTTCGAACTAGTTAAGCTTGGTTTCCCACCTGATGGTGACGGGCTCTTAAAATAGGTTGAAAATTTGTAGTTAGAATAAAAAATCTTAATACATAGCAAAACAAAATTTTAACTGAGTAATTTATTTAACTTATAAGGGTATGTAGTGTCCATCTTATGTGTGTTTGAATATCAATGATGTAACGTTTTTGTTTACTGCTATTATGCATATCACAGAAAGTGGTATACCTAGTTTACAAAACGAAAGTAACGAGTGTATAATGATATATCGACCACATAAGTACCGAAGAGGCCTTTCACCTAAAACCAAGGCTTTTCACGTCAGGTGGGATACAACAAATATAGTAGTGGTAAGGTACTATTTATATTAGCAAATTGCTTGAACAACAACTGTTACGGTTTGAACTGGACTAAATCGGTTGAGTGTAATTTTTTTAAATAAATAAATGTTACTACACATCAAAATTTGGGTAATCATACAGCTGTGTGGGATACATCTGCTGATCAGTTTTTAAGATAAGAAGTTGGCAGAAATGAGACTGGCTTCATTCAGCCTACTGAGTAGGTGTTTTGTGAATAGCAGGAGAAAGTAGTATTTCTGTTGAAGAAACAGCTGGAAGCGACTGAGAGATATTGAATGTGTATTTTTTGAAATAGGCGTTAAGTGCTCGAAAATACGAGTGCTAAGCCTTGCACATCAGAGGGCGTGACGAATGGTGATTAAGAACAGTGAACACTGAATCTTCCTTTAGCCTGATAATGCTGTTGTCAAGTTCATCAGTTGCTTAAAGAACGTTTGTAGATTAAATGTAACTGACTATGAATAGTAATATATATATACTGGGTTTCATTTTTTGAGGTTGAAATACTTTTTTTTTTTTTTCCACAGAGTACTTCTAAAAAATATATATTAAGTGATGGATTATATTCTGAACAGACAGAAAGGCAAACTTGTTTTCAGTTTGAGAAATTAAACTATGCGTCACTACTGTGTCCTGACCTGTTGGGGTTAATTTGATATTACAAATATTTTTCAGTAAAATGTAGTACTTAATGAAGCATCACACTCATATAAGTAGATATCACAAGCTAATAACGAAAACTTACAAACAATATCCTTAAAAGATATAGTTTTAAGTTGTGAAGAAATTACTGATATCAATATTTAATGGAATATCCTTTGCAGGAAATGACTGAAGTTGATTTACCTTCTATATTCCGTAATACTGTTGATTTTGATCGTGATTAAAGAACTTCAGTCGGGGCGGAAAATCGCCCTGACACCCACCCCGGACATGTAAAAATTGGCTTGGAATAAGTGGACTTGAAACGTTGGTTGCCCCTGGGTATAACCTTTTTTTTAAAAAAAAATTCATTTGAAAGGGAAGGAGCTGTAGTTCAAAACGATATAAACAGTTCGCCAGTATTCGTAACGGAAATTTCAACATTTACAAGTTTTAAAGGGGTGGTGTGATAAAGAAACAAGTAGGGTAAAATACATTGATTTTAAAAATACTTCCCACGGAAATTCCACTGTTTCTCTTAACGTTTCTATGGTAAGTGATAGTGGATATTTGTTGTATTCCACTAAGAAGTCGGGCAACGATAGTTTACACGCTCGAAAACGGTGGCATATATAGTACATTGCGCAATGACGTTTGACGACAAGTCGTATTTATCATGCGCGATTTATGGTTTTGATCGGATTACGAAATTTCTTCAGTGATCACAAAAAAGTACCAAAGATTACCACCAAAACATGTTAACGAATATGAAACAAGTTCAAATTGGTTGGATACATAACATTGAATAAATCGGGTTTTGCGTTTTTTTATTCTTTTTTTCATTTACGTATAATGATACAACGAATATACAGTTTATTAAATTCATTCTATTTCTGCACAAAATCAAGTTGCTGCAATTGACACAAGAAAAAATATAAAGGGGACAAGTAACTTCTGATAGATAGTGGCATCATCCACTGAGATTTAAAGTACAAAAGATAAAGTCTTATGTCAGATTGTTCCTTGATTTCTCCTGATGACATTTTGTGCTTTTGTTCTCGTTGTCCTATGTTTGGTTACCACGAAAAGATTGATAACGATTTATTATTCTTTAGTGGTTTATGGTTTTTGTGTGAGAAGTAATTGGAATAAATGGTCATCATTATTACCCGGTCTATGTAATATAGTTTTCGCACATTGTACTTATACAGTAGCGCCTGTCTTACTCTGAAAAACAAACAGTATTGAAATATATGCATCAGGAGGCTTAAAAACATGCCCTTTAAATGTACAAAATAAGCATTCGTGTATTGCCTTAGTTTTCATTTTATTTACAAAATCGCACCTTCTGCGAATTTAGTGCTGTACTTTAATTGTAAAATCTGTAATGTGATCGTCCTTGGAAATCCTTAGTGCCATGTTACAGCATTCTTGTACCACTTTCATTGTGTTTGTGCTTTTAAAAAAACCTTCCACTATGTAGTGATACTTGTTGGTTCATAGAATAAATTTCTCCCCAAAGCCAAAGGATGGAGACCTGGCTTGGCCTGGTGGTTAGAGCACTCGACTCACAGTCTGCGGGTCGTGAGGTCGAATCCTGTTACCAGATATGCTCACCCCTTTCAGCCATAGGGGCCTTTATAATGTGTCGGTCAATCTCACTATTCAATTAGAGTAGCCCAAGAGTTGGCAATGGGCGATTTTGACGAGCTGCCTTTCCTCTAATCATTTCTAAATTAGGGACGGCTAGCGCAGATAACCCTCGAGTAGCTTTGCGCGAAATTCCAAATCAAAGTAAAAGGTGAAGAGAGAAACGACTTGTATCTGCAAGTGTTACAAGACAATATCAAGTAATTACTGGACATTCACTTCCACTGTGGTAGAAACTCGTGCCATTCTCAACCAACAAGACAGCATTTACTAACTTCCTGTGAAAATACATAAGTGAAGATAAACCAAGTGCACATGTTCTTTGGATTATCCAGAGTGTAAGACTTACCTTGTTGATTTTCTTATACCAGTGGGAAAACCACTAGTTGTGTTCCTGCACAGGTAACAGAACTTTTTTCAAAAACTGTACTCATCCAAAAGGAACCAGACATCAGAATGGTGTTCCATGCTGTGCAAGCATACAAAGAGTTTGAAGCGCAAAATGTCACTGGAGTAGTGTCTACCAGGTCACCAGACACAAGAATGCATTTGTTAGCCATATACTACTTCCCACATTGCAACACACTAAGTAATGATGTGCCAAGGCTGCTCCTCACCATTCTTGTCTTAATGGGCTTTGATATAGTACCTACATTCTAAGGCATGGACAAAAAGAAGGCGTAGAGGGCAGTAGGCTCCAGAACGTGAACGTTCCCTACCTGAGCCTCTGGTGATACTTCAGATGCTGTAAAACTATCAATACGACTGACTGTATCCATTTAAGATCCAAAGTAAAGGTACAAAAGGCAGATAGAGATCTTGATGAACTGCGTATGCGACTGGTATAAAAAGACACATCCACACCACTACATCAGAAACCAGCTTCTGTTAACATGTGAAGTATGCATCCTATCAAATCAAAATGTAGATGCTGCACACAAAGCCAATCCAAACATTCAATCACCTGCGGGTTGTGGATGGTACAGAGGTGACAATAAATGGAAGCTAAGTTCTTTGAAGGCCAGACAGTAGTTGAAATGCTTGAAGAACTTGTGTTCATGCCATTGGTGTATGCTGAGCGTAGATAACCGCATCTATGCTAAAAATAATATCTGATGCATAGAAGATTGTGCAAGTGGGCTGAGGGATGAGAAAATGAACTTTTACTTACTAGACAATGGACATGAGTGTGTCCAGGATGAACAGACTTAGGAACAGTGTTAAAACTGTCGTTGTGCAATTAGTGAGCTTTCATGAATGTAACTTATGCCCAAACAGACTAAAACTACAAACAAAAACCACGTGTACTTCTTTTTATATCAAGAATGTTTAAGTGACAAACATTTAAACTTCTGAATTATTAAAATTAAAGAAGAATAACTTTATATAGATCACAACAAATATAATAGAAAATTAATTGATGAAAGTAATGCTGTGTTTGTGAATTGTTACTAAATATTGTGTTTCTGCATATATGACACTTTCAGTAAGACATGTTAGATATATACACTGTCAAAGGAAGGAAAGTAAGTATATACATTCTTACAGCGTGTTTAAGAATATGTTTTAAAGGACTGAGGTGCTATTTCTGTTTAACAAAAGCAAACTGGCAAAGTTTTTATGAAAGCTGAATGTTACATATACCATGTGAAATATTCTTTTGAAATTACTTGGCATTTTGATTTCTTATATAATGACATCCATATAATGTCTGGAACAGTACGTTATTATTCTGAGTAACAAAACAGGTTCTTCAAACAACATTTCCAAAATCCCCAACAATAACGGATGGTCCGTTGATATGTTATTTTCATGGCAAACTTATAAGTGAGGATAGTGGAGCAAAACAGGATGCAGGAATGCTAATCGTGAATTTAGAACAGACCCGACAATTATGTACGGTTTGGAAATATAACTCTAGAATTAAGACTTGCTTACGACTTTCATTTTTTTGTTCCAGAGGACAAACAGATTCAACAATATGTTTTCCCAGCCTGCTTCAGGACCTACTTTTCGATAGAAACTTGTCAAAAGAGACATTGCAAATGTTAAACATAATTTAATATGGTATATATATATTTACGCTGTGTACTGCACGTATCCGAACTACACGAAACGAACAGAATTCGCAGTGTGCGCGAGCGAATTTTATATTGATAGATGTCAGTATTGTAAAGCTAGTATTTGTAGAATAAATATCTTGAAATGATAATTGAGTCATTAAATAGAGTTCAGACTGTGGCTGTGTTTAGCTAGGACATCAAGCGCACGTGGAAGGATTGTAACATGAACTGTTTCTACCGCAGTTTCATCAGAACTTTATAAACTGCATTTATGTCAGTTTTTCTTGGAGTGCTATCAAATTTCCTAAGAGATGTCGAAATATTCTTTACAGAAAGTATAAAAAAAAAGAAGAAAAGTAGCACGGGTCATTTTAACCAGCTGTATCTATTGAATTCGTGCAGCAACCAACACGTGTTTCTTTCCTGAAACGTGCAATCACGGTGTACATGGACATTAAAAAAAATAATCGGTTTCTTCAGAGTAAAATTTTCTATTTCACATTTATATCATGTTTTCAGAAAGTTTAAACGTTAATAAATACTTATCCAGTTGTATGTGTGTGTGTATATATATATGTATGTTTGTATTGCTGTTTTCTACGTGAAACCAGTCAGCAGTTACTGGATTTTTTTCTATCGAAACGTGTTTAGTACTATCTGTGAAGTCAATCATGAACGGAATTAATATTCTAATAAACGTACCTCACATGTACTTTAAGTTCATTTGTATTTGTATCATGTAAATTCTTATTTACTGAATGATGTGATCCTCAATGGCTCAGCATTGAATCTGAGTGATTATAACGTTAAGAAATGGGTTTTGATACTGGCAGAGCAGAGATATCCCATTGTGTTGCTTTGACCTTGACAGCAAACAAATAAGCTGGATGATACTTATCCCAGAAGAAAGCATGCAGTGTAACTAACCACGGTGTTTTAATTATCTTATGACGAATTATTATACTGAAATTTTCACTATCTATAACAACATTGTTTTCAGTGAACAGTCACAATAAAAATGAATAGATTTTTGAAATAAAGTACGCAACATCAGAAGATTTCTGTGATCCACGTGTTGTAATATGGATGATTTTAATGTATGGTCTTAAAACTTTGACTTTGTTTATAGTACCTCTCACAGCTGTAACTGCAATAATACCTGTTTTGTTGTAAAGGCGAAGTTGTATCTCTTCACCGCTGTTGACTTTCTTTCTCAGAGGTGGCACCACTCAAAATAAGCCAATCAGAAAGCGCTATTGAATTACCTTGTTCAGGTTTGTCTCCAGGCGAAGTAGATAGTGTTGTTGGTAGTTGATCTATTCTTTATGATTCACTGATGATAAATTAATCTTGAAGAAGAGAGAAATGTAATAGCAGCTTGTGATGATTTGTATGCCTAACTGTAACGACGGTTTAAATTTTTTTTTTCAAATCATTTCTTTTGTTTATTTGTATTATTATTTAAAGTGTGTAATAAATTGAATTGTAAGTGGATATTGTAATAGCATGTCGATTTTTCGTTCATGGTATACATAAGAAGAAAATACAGTTTATTTAAGGCATCTAAATCATCATGGACGTAGGTGGTTTCGCAGAGATTCCCAATTAAATTCAAATTAAAGAGATGTCAAGAAAAGTAAGCTCTATATCTTACACTTAATATTGTATTTTATTATTTAAAAAAAGTGTGTGAAAACCGTCGAATGACCTACACACATTGTTTATAAGTGTACAAGCTATCGGATTAGGATTATAATAATCACAATGAAAACAAAGTTCAGTATATTTTTTTTTGTTTTTGTTTTACTGCTGTGTTGAGCATATAATTCTACGTTTTCCATACACCTCATCGCATTGTTTACGTCGTATATTATTTAAGAAAATTTTATTTTTTAAGCAAACCAGACCGGGTGTGACCCAATGGTTAGCGTGCAATTATCGGGAGTCAGAGTATTCCTGGTTAGAGTCCCGTTTCCACAAATAACCTCTCTCCGCACTTCGAAGTAGTGAGTGCGTTGTAAGAATTATGGCCAAATCTCACTGTCCGGTAAGACGAGTTGGCGGTGGTTGCTGTTGACTAGTTGCCCTGTCTCTAGTCTTTCTGGTCAGTTGTAACGTCTATGCGTATATCCTTTTGTGTAGCTTTAGCTCCACGCAAAAATTATAAAAAAATATGTTTGTTTGGCAGAAGGAGTTTTAGTAGGTTCCAACAACTCTTTCTGTTCATAATATGTTTGTTTTATAAACAGTAAGACGTTAGCATCCAGTTTCATTAATTTTTTGCTATAAGATTTTGTAAGGGAAAATTTTATATCATTCATAGGATCAATTGTAATCATTGGAAAAATAATGTGTAACTTTCGATATGAAAATCAGTTCAGGTTTCTTTTGAAAGAAGACTTTGAAAAGTACAGTATCGAGAATTGTTTTTAAAGTCTTAAGTTAATAGTGTTATAGTAGTTAATTACATAACTTTGACTTTCTTTTAATCAAGTACGACTTTCAAACTCATCACTTAGTTCTCCATTACGATTAGTTAATTTGCATTATTAGAGAAGCGAAACGTATATGCTAGCTGGACTCGGGTGTGTTTTGAGACACAAGGCTTTAAATATACCAAATGATACAATCTTCGCAGAAGCTGTTTGAGAGAAAGAGCTTTGGTAAAGTGTAATGAATTTTAATTACTCACTTCATCACTTATATGCACTATTCTCTAGGAAGTTTCTTGGTTTTCGGAAGTAATGTTGAATAGTTTCAAGGCTTTCCTAAAATGTAAATATCGTGTTTTTCTTTTTTTCACAGTTTTTAAACACAATTAACGGAGATGCTGAATGCGTTAATTTATTTGACGTCAAAGAAACGTGCTATTATATATGTTTTTAGGAAAGTATAAGATTCGAACCCGCTTCACCATAAAAAATTGCCTCCCTCCCTCCAGTAGCTCAGTGGTAAGTAGGAAGGCTTGTAACACTAAAAACCGGGTTTCGATACTCGTAGCGGGCACAACACCAATAGCCCATTGTTTATCTTTTGCTTAACAACAAACAAATAACCACACAATTGTTTCTTCATTTGGAATATTATGACAATCCTGTTAGTTTGGTCATTTCGTACCAATGTCTGGTAACACATTTAATCATTTTTCTAGTGTTTTATATTTGCCATAATTGTATTTCATATTCTTTACGATGTAAAGAAAACGCGTCCTGTACACAAAAAGAAGATAACGTAATTATTATGTCGAAAATAATTAGTGCGCATTAAGAAATATATGTGTGTGTATACTTATATACAATAAAAATGACTACTTGCTAGTAAACAATAAGTACATTTGCTCTACTAGTTGTTGATTAAATATAAAACTGCGTAGGCGTTCAAAATACGCAGCTGTGCTAATAAAGCCCACAACAAACGCTAAATAAATTAATATTGAATATGCATATACAAGTGTTTAACGTGTTTTTTACACGATATTACAATCAGAGTTTCTGTGTGCCGCACACATGTATGCGTTCTGGTGATGTAGCTAGTAGCGCTCCAGTTTGTTCCGGAATACGGGGGCTTCGTACTTCGTTTATGAAGCGATGATGTCATCAGGCTAGGACTGAAATATATGGGACAGAGAGGTGTTCCCTCGTGTTACTTGGTGGCGTGTGCGAGAAGAAGAAGACAACGGTTGTGCCAGACAGCCTGTCACTGTGGCGGCATCTCATCCAAGTTTGGACTGACATTTTAAAAGATTACATCAGCACATGTTAGGATTATGAGTGTTGATTGTGCCTGTTCATCGTAGTCTGTCTAGGCCGCATTAAACCACTTCGTCGTACTTACTTTTTAACGCCTGTCAGACGTATATAAAAATTTTGACTACTCGCATTAAGTCTCTGCTCGTTGTCTGGTCTGTGATAAAACAATACAGTATAAGATTTGTAGCTAGTCTTTTCTTTGAATGGTGACCGCTATGAGTACTGTAATCAGCTTTGTGGAAAATGGTCAGCCCCGGCCAAACCTATCAGATGACGCTCTCCTGTCCGTCTACTATTTTATAAAGGAATTTATTGGGTAAGAAAGCTTATTCACATAAGAGCTGATTTAAAGATTAACTTGTTATATATTCTAAAAGACTAAATTCTAAAATGCTCCGATCTCTCCACTATTTTGAACCGTAGTGAGATAAACGCCCTCACTGGAAAATTGCGTTTTGGTAGTCAAGGTTTTATGTGTTTAACCTGTATTATAGTAGAGTGTTGTGTTTGTTAGCCTTGAAAAACGTATGACCTTCTGTATTATAAATTTAGTGCATGGCCCAGCCCGTTTTAGTTTTAAATATGGCAGATATGTCAAAATCACAGTCGTTGGATAAAGTTGACATATTTTACGTCCGTATAATTCTAGAGTTGTATCTTGCTCCGTGGAATGGTACATCAGGTGGTTTGTTTGGTATAGAAAGTTGTTGGATAACGTTGTACTTACCAAACAATATTTGTTTGTGTATCAGTATTCATTGTTACCGATGTCTTTTTTTTTTGGATTATTTCTAACCCATCATATTTAGTTAATTTTTTGATTAAAAAAGGGGGGGGGGCGGTGAATTAAGGTTTTTGCAGCCACTTGAAAAATCCGACTTCATGGGACATTAGTTTAAAGTTAACAGTAACTTACATAAAGACTACCTGGGCCACATTGTTGTGGTTAGATTTTGCGTGGGATCTTGTGTGACCAGATGACAATCGACGTTACAGTTGGTTCTATTTATAGTGATGACGGTAATATTCAGTGTGTTGGAAATGCCATATTTCCGGTTTGACATGCTTCAGCTAGTATATCCAACACCATTTCGTGTTTGCTGTTTACACTGTGGTTCCACTAGATTAAAAGGAAAGTATTTACGTAAATAATAGTAAATTAATAACATCAAACAGTAATTAAGACTGCTAGTTATCTAATAAGTATTTTACTTTAAGCGAGTTCTGTGGTTTTAGGCCAACTTTATTCTTTTGTATATACGCTTTCAATCTAGTTTTATTTATCATAGTCATCGGTATGTAGTGTACTAGTATTTTTAGCCTGCATCTTTTCTTGATTTCATAAATATGAAAGTCGTACGTGTTACCTTTGCCTGATAAAAAACAAAATGGCTTCATGTACACTTTATGTAAGTATTGTACATTAGGAATTTTCCAGGAAACTGGATATTTTTTAAATTGCTTACCGTGATTTCCCTCTGTATATTTTTCAGGTTTAAATATTTTTGTACAGAAATTACTTCATTTAGATTTTCTAAGTAAGTGAATTTACCAGAATAATAATAGCAGTTTAATAATATGTTAATTACATATTATAATACTAAAGCTGTGCTGATTAAAAACTTTTAAATCGATCGATCTTAGGCAATGCGGTCTTTCTGCGGCGCCACATCTAGCGGGACTTTGGCCTTCTGTCGTCGAAGGAAGTCCATGTATGTCTGTGTTATTCTAATATACATAGACTTTTATGTACAATACCATTTAATTATTTGTAAAACTACAACGTTCCTTGCCTTTTATTTTTGACAGTTTGTATAGAGGTTAAATTAATGAAGATTTACTCTGTGGATGGTTAAATAGTTTGATTGTTCTCAGATATCACAAAGTAATGTGAGGAATATAACATTAACACAATCTTTTATGCACCTGTTATTTATTATATTATACGTAACTTGTTTTAATTGTGTTACTATAATTCTAGTTTAAAGATACGTGGGAACGCCAAAATTCAATTTTTTTTTTGGTGTGTGCGTGTTTGGAAGACCGCTACATAAGTTTTTAAACAATTAATTCTCTGTGATTAACATTCCCAGTTTTTCTGCAACGTTAAAACTACTTCGTTTGGTTGTTCAGATTATAATATCTTATCGCAAAAAGTTCTTTTATAAAATCAAGATAAACTTTAGATTGAAAGAAGTTCGGCTTGATAGTTTATTAGGAACATAGAATTGTTAACTTTTTAGTCAAACTTCAAGTGTAGGCTGTTCTTCAACTTTTCGCCCCAGTTTCTCTCTGTATATAATCTACAATTATCTCTTCCGTAATTAATTTTGTTATCCCCTTCTTGGCATAAATTTACGTGATTCAAACGTATTAATAGGAAGAACAACCGTGGGGCCATTTGCTGGAATCAAGCTAAGAATTTGAGTTAGTTTTAGTAAAAAAACTAGAAGTTAAAACAATAAGTTGTTGTAAGCCAATCAAGAAAAGCCACATTCCAACTCGGTAGCCCTGGAGGGTTTTAATTGTGAAACCCGACGATACCTGTAGTTTGGGTGTGGATTCGCCTTCAGGTGCTTATCTCGCAGCTGTACTGATATGGCATGAAAGCTAACCCGTTTTTGATGAATTATAGAGTTGGCTTATCAGGTAACTCCTTATCTTATTGCATGACTTTATCATTGACTCACCAGTTGACGTTTCTCTCTCTCCACACGCAGAAAACATCTATTTTAATGAAAGTACCTAAAAAGGCAAGACAGTTTGTTATTATTAGTATTTATTTTTGTAATAGTGAGACTCAGGTTAAAAGGTTATTTTTTAAAGAGTTCTATAAAATGTTGATTAATTCTTGTTTTGTCGTTTTTCTTTGAAAAAATTCATCCATGTCGTATGACTTTCTAAAGTTATTGTACATGTGTAATATGCAGTTTAATTTGCATATCATATATTAAGGTTGTATGTATTGTAGTGTATCTGTAAATAGGTAATTGTAGTATAACTTTCTATATACTTCTCAAATTCTCTCCTTCGCCCTTTATAATATAGAAAATAGAGCCCAAGTTTGCACTGAGAGAATGAAATATAAAGTTAGTTTCGAATTATTCCTAAAACTAATGTACGAAGCGAACTCGTGTTTATAAACATACGACAAGTTTCTTCTGCCCAAAATTATAACATTTTACAATTTGGATAACAGTTTGTGGTGTAATAAATGTTACTGCTTGTTAGGTATGACCGCTGATGTTATATTAATAAAAAAACCTTATCAATTGTGAAGAGAGTTTGGTATTTTAAAGTATATTGTCACTGACGAAAGAGTTCAATAAGCAAACTTCTTTACATATAACGATCAGAAATGATATACGCTGATGTGACTTGTCTGTTTCGGACGATAGGTCTATTTCACCTGAATATCCGTTCATAGTTACTAAACGTATGTACGTGTGTGTTGGTTCGTAACCCTTTGTTTTGACAATGTGTTTGCAGTGCGAGTTCTTGATTTACACATCTCAGAAGCCAGGTGTTGTCTTTTTGACAAATTATGAAACAAGTTAAGATTCCCTAACAAATACATACCCCTTTGAAAGTAATCAACAGGAAATAATCGCAGCCTTTTGTAACGGGAGAAGCTTTCGTCATTAAGTTAGTCTTAGTTAACTTGAGTTCAGAACTTGTAAGGTATTCCACAAGACGTAATGGCTTTGAAAAGTTTGTTTTTATCAATTACTTTGTACACACAGACAGACATGTAAGTTTTGAGTTTGTCAGCTAGCTTAGTTACATCAGTCACCTTCAGGTGGTGCTACGTTCAATCTTCGTGCTGTGACTGATTTGCATCAAAGGTCACGAGCCTTTGCGGAACAGCTTCTGATGAGAAAAAGCAGCTGCTGTTGCTATGGCATTCAGTATTGTTAAGCACAAGCAGCAAACCATTATAAAACCCCATATTTCTGTAAATAACAGTTAGGAAACGCGATTTCAGTAATTATTATACGACCAGAGTTTATGTATTATTTAAAATATAGAAATGAACGAAATAACACTTTTTAAAGAAAAGTAATTTTCGAATTATATTTTCAGATATAACATATTCCTCATAACATCTCACAAAGAGAATTCCTCTAAAATATTAGGCTGATTTCGAAAAAAAAAAAGTACTATAGCCTAATAATGTAAAATAAAAGATTTGTTCCACTCAAAAAATAATTGTCAGGAAAGTTGTATACCCCGCTTTTGCATTAATTGCTTATCAGCAGTCATATGTTGTTACAGTACAGTGATTAGTACTTGTTTTTCTACCATTGAGTTACACGTTCTTTAATGTTCCATACAGGTTGACGGCTTCCAGGAAATTATTGTGTTAAATATCAAAATGAATAATTTAATTAAAGCATTTTGTAACAAGAACTAACTCTTGCTATCCCATTAGTCTTAATATGAAAAATAAAATCAGTGTTTATCAACTTACGTTACGAGCCTTAATTAATGTTTAACAACGTGAATAATTTAATAATTTTTTTTTATATGATTTGATTTGTTCTGGGAGTCTCCCGGTGGGATAATGGCTAAGTATACAGACTTGCAACGCTAAATTCCGGGGTCCGATTCCACTCGGTGGACACAGCAGATATCCTAATATTGCTTTGCTCTAAAGCAGACAAGCAGTCGTTCTGGGAGATTGTACAACCTAACCTTAAAATGTTCAAACGAAAATTAATGTAATGACAGTGGTATGTTTGAAATTAACGAACCAAGAACAAGAAAGGTCCAACACATCTCAAAATTATATAAAAGAAAAATCTTCATCATCTTCTTAAACAACAGCGACAAGTCGTGTTGTACACGCCTCATTTATTGTAGTGTACTTTAAAGTTGTGCTTTTAACTCTGCGGCTATAAGGAAAACCACATAACCTTGATTTGGAATGGTCTTTAGAGGACAAATTGAAACTCTCTACAAATTAATGTCTCCATCATTCCCCACAGTTCTACCACTCCTACCCTGTATCAGAGTAGTCACATACACAGTATATATTTACTTTAGTCTGACACTTGCAGACTTTTGCAGCTCGACGTGTTAGTTTCTTGCAAGATAAATAACTGTAAACCACAAGCAGGCTTGTAAAATACTTCAGAGAGTGAACTTAGTATCTCTGTGTACGTTTTACAAGTTAACACACTTTGAGTATTTGAAGAAGTGATCACATTAGAATTTAGACAGGACTTAAGAATGATTTTTCTGTTTTAGCTATAGCGAACAACATAGTGTCAAAAGTTACTTGCTATGTCCCGATTCGGATTCCAGTGATACTTTTATCTGCTCTGAAGCTGTGCTATGCTGTGTTTAAAGAGGAAACCTTGATTGTTTATCCAGAAATGATTTTTTCAAATACAAGTTGTGAAGGGTAGATCATGGTGATTAGAACGCTTCAATGTATTTTACTTACACGTATATCTCTCTATTATTATTAAAGCTCAAATCATACTGTTTTCAAATAATTTTTATCCATAAGTCAAGAATGAGTGATTTTCTGATGTACTGTGCATCGAGCGTGAAACTGGAATGTAGTATGTACTCCAAATTTTGAATTTCGTGTTGCTTAACTCAGTTATCATGAATCATTTTAATTATCCTGCTCTTGAGTTATATTTGTGAGCCCTTTCAACCTTCTTTAGGCATCCCCATGATTTTCCATTTGTCATCCCTTGGGTTATCTTGGATTCTTTATGATATACCCCCCCCCCCCATTTAAATGTCTTATCTCTGAATTCACCTAATTTTCTTGTTATCTCTGTGTTTTTCATTCAACGGTCTTCAGTTTATCTTTGTGGATTTCTCCTTAAGCTCATTAATTTATCTCTGTAATAATCTTTACACTTTGAATATGCCTTGAACACCCTATCTTCTTAATCTACACTTCATCTTGCGTAATAATCAAAGTAAGTTTTAATTTACTTCTGGAATCCTCTCCTCATATTCAGCCATCTTTTATGAATAAACCAGTACATGATATCTGTGTAGGCTGTTTTGCTTTGAACATAAGTTAATGTTAATTACTTTGATGGCCTTCTGTTGAGCCGCTTGTACTACCCGCTCCGGGATTAAACTTGCTGTTTATACAGCTCTTCTGTTTTGCGAGCAAACTGGTGAACACATTGAACACTTATTATTTCCATAGTAGGGCTTTTAGAAGTAGTATGTGTAGACGTTATAGTGTTTGTGTGTGATTTTGTACATTTTATTCAGCTCCCAAATGCACGTGTTTCACTAAGAAACAGTGTTCACCGAGTTTCTGTTGGATGGAAGTTTACCAAATCTCTAACTGTTGACTGATAATTCTTCCCCGTAAATTTCCATTGCTGATACTTGAAGGTGACATTGTATTTAGTGGTTTTGTGTTTAGACCCAGCGTTGTGCAGGAAATTGCACAAATACTTTTTGTCATTCCCTGTAAAGTTATATTATTGTGATATTTCACTAGTATCCCAGGGAGATAGTGATTTTTTGAAAACACTGACATGCACGATTCTTTGTCATTAAAGAGATGATTCATTTAGTGAATCGTGATACTTTTAGATACTACGATACTAGAAACTCGTAGTTAATATTAATATATATATATATATATGAATTATAAACATGGCACACGTGTGGATAGCATACGATTTAGTTGAAAGCAGGTCGTTGCTGGTTGATATAGTGGTTTCTGCAGTAACCTTGGAATGTATATACGTATTTAGAAAGATGACACATCCACGCGTGCGCGAGTTACTTTTTGAGGCAGGCATGAAGGTTAGAAAAACATTGGTGACATTGAGCGACAGGGGGAATTAGTTTTTCAAGGTTAGGACCGTTTGAAGTGCGAATAAGTACACGTATGCGCGAGCCGCAGCATTTAAACCACAATATTTTTTTTATAGGAGCATGAGAAAAACAGCGTTAATCTAGCCAACGAAGTGTTCATTTGAGTTCGTAGTTATAATTTTTAATAATTCGTGGGTAGTAAAGAGTAGAAACCTGTTCCTATCAGAAAGTATCAGCTAAAAGTTATTAATCATTATGCATACAATGTACAAAATAAAAGTCAACAATAACATATCACTATACTATTTTTAAGCCTGTATCTTTCGTTTTCCTCCTTTCTGACGTTGAGTTTATAAGAGCATTCTGTAACTTAAAACTGTGAGCAAACTTGCCTGCAATTTATTTTTTCCTTATTTCACGTGTTGCAAATGCCACCTGTTTTGATTTGATTTTCTAATATTCGCCGAGTATATATATATCTAAATATATGGAAGTCACTTAAGTCATAACGGTTTTATAAAAGGTGTTAAGCCTTTATATTATTCAGAAGTTATGATACTGTAGAGTGTAGATCATAAAGTTCCACATGAACAGTTCTAAACATCTGAATTCTCTGGTTTATTTTAAACAAGTAGAACGTGAAGAGTGCTAGGAATTTTTATCTTTCCTTAACATGCATTTTTTAACATTTGGATCTGTATTTTTAGGCGTGAGTAAAGGTTAGAGATGTTTTCCAATAGTTTCTTCTTCCAGAAATACTGTTCTTTAATAGAATTCCACTTTGGAACATTGCCAGATGTAAAAGGGGGGGGGGTAATAGAGAGGAAAATAAAAGCTAGGATCGATTGTTTATTTTTAAACAATGTTATTGGTGACCACTTTACGAGAAGGCGTGCCTTTTCTCTGAAAAAACACTTGCTCGCATGGATTTTATTACAGGTATGAACGTTTACCTGATTTGTGGGTGAATGAACTCTCTCTGTACCGTGTCTTTACTTTCAGAAAAGAAACTTGATTTTGTATGTATGGGGATGGTTTTAAAATTTCTATTCATTGTACTTTTATCTGAATTTATACATAATATTTAAAGTGGAAAGTTATTTATAGTTCGTTATTTGTGTAGAATTTGATGTAGGAACTAATAAACATAGATGAATGAAGAAATTTGTACAGCGTGAAACTGGAATTGCTTTTAAGTTATACTTAATTTTAGTAACATTTTTTATCACTGTGGGTGTAGCATGTATACGCTGCTTCAGGCAAGCTTAATGGTACTTCCGTTGACATTTAAAGTTTCCTGTTTTCATCATACTCTACTGTTAGTCACGTGCTACTGAGCGGCAGAACTGAAGCGTATATCGAAACCTCCCAATAAATAGAATCTTTTAAATGTTTACTAAAATCGTCGATTTTTCTTTTCCGTCTTATTGATCATAGATTTTTCACGTACTAAACTGAAAGTTGCGGATACGTGTGTTTGGAAATCTTATTTTAGGTTTCTGTGTACGTCATTAACATTTTTTGCTTCCATTCACTTTTGTTATTTCTTACTTTACACTTCATTCTCGTTTCCAGTTCACCCCTGAAGAAGAAAGGTGTGTGTGGTATTTAAATTATAAGATTTTGTAAATATTCAGTTTGTAATGGTGTTCTTGAAGTCTATATAGTAAGTTATGAAAGTATATTTGTAGAAAATAAGTTAGTATTACGTATTGCTCTAAATCTCGCTATTTATGCTTAACAGCCTCTCTAAGAAATTATTCCGTGTTACTTTAATTAAACTGCAATAAAATATTAAGAGTAAATGGTGTGAACAGGTTTGTTTTTGTAGGTTTTGACGTCCTGTCTTATATTTATGGTGAAAATGTTTCAAGGTTAATGCACTGTTTTAAATTGACCAGGATTTTCTGCGGGCAGGTTTCGATTTGCAATACAGAGTTGATGAACAGTAAATATTTGTTTTTCGACATGTAAATAAAACAAAAGTGTTTGAGCACACAGCAGATGTTCTGAACAATTCCACAGCATGGTACAGAATATTTGTAAAAATCGATTTTTATGGACTCTCCTTGAAAACGACGTTCTGAGCTGGTTTTCTTGGCACTGTGCCAACAGTAGGCTAAGTTCATACTGCACAGTTTGGGTCAGTTTTTCCTGGAGCTTCTAGTTACATATCTCAACACGTCATGCCTCACTAACGTTGTTACCTAAGGTTACTGTTCCGATTTTTGCAGTAAAGCTGCCTTTAAACATAGAAGTTATTAAGCTTATTCTATTGTATCTACATAACATTCTTGTTCCAAGAGGTAGCATTTCTTTAATAATTCTTTTGAGATTTTCTGTTCTTCTTTTGCTATATATTTTTTGTATTGGTAATTATCTCATAGTATTTACACTTTTTTACACTGTGTTTTGTATGAATGTGTGTGTGTGTTTTATTCTGGAAACATTATTAGTATGATGTTTTTATGAGTTAAGATTTTCAAAAATACATTTCACGTAGCCGGTTGACAGAACTTGTATAAAAGTTGTGTTAAGAGAGAGAGTAATGAAATTTATTTATCAATTTTAGTGCTTCTGCTGGATCCAGTACTGTAGCCATAGACAACAAGATAGAGCAAGCCATGGTAAGTTTATCTCTTTAATTGTATGTGATTCTTAAGATATCAATATCAGAAATAGCTGTGCCGTAGTATGGTTTCCCAGAAACTCGTTATTGTGTGTAATACAGAGAAAGTCCCATTTGTTATGAAGATCGCCATGAAACCGACGTGAAAAGGCCGAAATGTTGCCCTCATTTCATTCAACAGGCAATTGCAGTCCATTAAAGTTCTTAAACTTATCATATGTACTATGTCTAAAATTTCACCGAAACAAGGTTATGAAACTTGCTGATGTATAAACTCAGAGGATATCAAATTACTCGTTTTTCTCCTGGGTATTATAGTGTGATAAAATAGGGACTTATGTTTGAATGTAAAAGCTTTATTTGAACTATTTCTGTTCTTCTCCTCCAAGTACAATGTGGTAAAATAGTGACCTGTTATTTGGATGTATTAAGCTTTATTTTAGATATGTCTGTTCTTCTCCTTAGTACGGTAAAATAGTGATTTGGTATTTGGATGTATTAAGCTTTGTTTGAACTAAGCCTGTTCTTTTCCTCCTTAGTATAGTGTGGTAAAATAGTGACTTGGTATTTGTATGTATTAAGCTTTATTTGAATTGTTTATTGAACCTAAAGAGATAAAACAGATATAAGGAGATAATGCAATATAATAAAAACTGAAAGGAAAATAAAATTTCTCAGTTTAAAACATTTTAAAATAAAGTGTTAAACAATAGACAGTGCAGGATTTAAATGTTTTTATATTTTGATCTTGTTATAGTGAAAATAAAAATATTTTTTATTTCTAAATATTAAGTGCATTTTGCTTGTGGTACCTTAAAGCATATGCCATTTTTTAAAATTAATGTATGTTACAATTTCATAATGAACTTATTCTAGAATATTATTGTGACATCAAATCAGTGATTGTTTACCCCTGATAAATGAATGTGTTGACACCTAAACCACTGTTTAAATAACAAAGTTAAGTTTTTGACTCTGCTTCTGATTTTATTTAAATTTGTGATATGATCTCAAAATTACTTTGACTCATGACATTCCAAAGAAGAGTGTCCTTTCCTTTACAATTTATTTCATGAGGGGTAGATTGTTATTTACCCCTGATAAAGGAATGTTCACTTTTTAAAAGCATTCAGACTACTGGGTCACTTTACTGATGCTTAGATTATTGTAGCTCCTAAGTTTGACTGTGATAAAGCTGTCAAATAAAAAAAAACAACAATTTTTATTGCAGGACCTTGTGAAAAGCCATCTGATGTTTGCTGTGAGAGAAGAAGTAGATGTGCTGAAGGAAAAGATTGGAGAACTTCTGGAAAGGATATCACAGTTGGAGTACGAAAATGGAATATTGAGATCTAATGCTTCCCAAGAAACACTGAACAAAATCTCCCAACCTGCTTGTCAAATGGCTTCTCAACATCCACCAGGATCTACAATGGGGGCACCTTCCCACCAACAGGCTTCACTGCCAGGACATCCTCAGCACCAAAATTCTTCCACGTAACCCTTGCTGAAGCATGGGCAGAGAAAGTTCCTGATTGTAAATAGTAATATGTATGTGTACAGTAAAACTAATTAAGATGTATGGTTGAAGAGGAAGTAGTAGTGAAATAAAATGGTATGTGTGAGATAGGTATAGTCAGAAGAATAAAGTTTAACCTGAAAGGAAAAGCTAGATGCTGTAGTGAACCAGCCCAAAAACTACATTTGTTCTTTTAGAAGTCAGATCAGAGTTGAGTGTTGTTAGAAGTACATCCCAAGCCTGTCCAGAAACTGCAGAGTTATTTCAGAAGTCAGATCACATTCACTTGTGTGATATTGGGAGTATGCCTTAGGTCTGTCAGAAGACACACAAATCCTTTCAGGACTAGATCACAGTCGATTTATATTAGAAATGTGCCCAAAACCTGTCCAGAAACCACATAGCTTCTGTCTGGAATTAGATCACAACTGACTATGTGTTATTGGGAATATGCTCTAGGTCTGTTAGAAACCACACAAGTTTGTTCAGAAGTAGATCACAGTTGAGTGTATGTTACTGGAAGAATGCCCAGATCCTCTCAAGGAACCATTTAGGTTTTGTTAGAAATCAGATCACAGTTGACTTTGTGTTATTGGGATTTTCCCTAGATCACACAAATTCTTTGAGAAGCAGATTGATTGCGTAGTACCAGAACTATGCCTCAAAGCTGTCCAGAAACCACATAGGTTCTTTCAGAAGTGAAATTACAGAAAATGAAATTTTTTTTTTTTGTTTTGTTTACAAACTACATGTGGTTCTCTCAAGTTATATACCTCCTCATGACTTAGTTAACTTTGAACCTGCTTTTCTAATTTTTTTGTAACTTTAATCCTTAGTTAGATAAACCAGATCCTTTGCATATTGCCACAGAAACCAAGCTCTCTCTCAACAAAATCTCTACACTGCTTTTGAATATGTAAACAGACTCTTCTTTGTAGTGGAACAGTGTAAAATACCTGTTATCTTAAGAATCTTCAAGTTAGAAATAATTAAGTTACTCTAGATTATTATGCCAATATTTCACTGTGTAGTTTGTCTGTGTGATACACTTTGGGTCATTTTCAAATTCAGCCTGTCAATGTGAATTCTCAACACAGTATATAAACTTATTCAGTGCCACAAATCATGTGAAACACCAATTTTCTGAATGCCATTGTTCAACTATGCTGTTTTTTTCTTTCATTTTGTTTTTAATTAGACGGGTTTTTAACTTTTCAATGATAATAGATGTTGCCTGGATGTCCAGCTTAACTTACAATGTTTATCTGCCTTATAAATCTTTACTGCTTTTTCTCTTTCCAGATGAAATAGGAAAGAAAAAAATCTATCACTGTTTTTTTGTGTATGTGTCATTTACATAATCAACACCTTGAATAGAAATAATAGTTTAGTGTTTGTATAGTGGTCAGTTAAATCAAAATGACCTAAATACTATATCATAACAAGTAACCTGTAAGCAGTGTTATTATGCACACAATAACATACTCTGTGCAGATGAATGTAAAAGTAAACATAGTATTTTGTAGAATGTTTGGCTTAACCAGTGTTCTACAGTGTTGGTAGCTATGCTGTTTTATCTTCAGCAGTAATCACTGTGTTTATGTGTATGGTGTATTCATTTTTTGATATGACTGTTAACATGGTAATTTGTTACTGCATGAAAGATAATTTCTTTAGAATGAGTTATAATTATTTTGAAAGATGTAAAAAAAAAAGAATACTGGCATGAACAGTCATCTATCAGCAGCTAATTTTTAAAATTATCTAGAATATCGGTGTTTTCTGGCCACAGCTAATTTCGGTTTAAAATCTGGCAAGAAAATTAGTTTTTAGCATAAGCTGTCACCTGACAGCAGCTAATCCCAGTTGTGAATTTGTCAAGAAAGCTAGTATTTAACATTGGGTGTTACTTAGCATCTTCTATTAACTGTATATAAATATTAGTTTCAGGGTTCTAATGATGTTAACATGAAATGTCTTTTGGAAATTATAACTCTCTCAAGAAAGCACTAGCCTGATTAAAATATTAGAATATCAGTGTTGGTGTGAACTGTTATCTATTATCAGTGAAATTGTTAAAATTCTAGAACCTGAAAGATTGAAGAAAAGTTTCAAAACTATTTTACTATGTATACAGTTCTATAAAATTAATGAGAAAAAGTTAGGTTCTTTAATGTCAGATGAGATTACATTTTATAAAAACAAAATAAATTGTGCTTAGTTGATCTATTCTCATATGACACTTGTTTACAAAAGTTGATGTTTGAGGCTAGGTTACTCATGAACCTAAAAGTCTTCCCTATTAGAAAACACAGAAAAATGCTTTTTTTTTATGTAGAACTTCTTTAGTACATGGAACAAATAAAGAATGTATGCATTTCATCTTTCAAATGAAAAGTGACATACAGGGCATTTAGTCCTTGATTTTTGTAAAAATATTTTGAATAATTGGCCTTAAAAGAAGTAAAATTATTAGTAATTATTACTTTTATCCATCCTCCCAGTTTGTCAAGATTCATTCTTTATTTTCCAGTTCTTTCATTACTAGTAGTATTTTTCGTCAAGCTGCATAAACCAGTTACTTTAGAACATGTGATCAGTGAAAGAATGTTGTAATTTCGGATGTATTTTATTCACAAGTATTGTTAGGTTCAAACTTGCAGAATACATATGGTAAAACTGCAAATGTCATTATTTCTGGAAGAATGTGAATAATATACTTGTTGTGTTACAAACAGTTTTGCAAAGCTTACTTTTAAATTCAGATAAAAAGAATAAATTAATCTAACTTTTTTTTAATTGTGATCAACATTGTAGTTTAAAAACAAACATTATTTTGTAACACCGGCATTTTATAACCTATAATTATAAACTTTTAGTGGGTGTTATTCAAGGCAAATTTTATGATAATGAGATTCATAACATTTTTGTTCAAGGAAATGTAATGATAATTTGTAAAATTAAATTCCTGTTAGTAAAATTGGAATGCTGAGGATGGTAAATAGTTCATTGTCAATTAATTTACTCATTTTTGAAATCGGGTTTTAACTGAATCGTTGGACTATAAACAGTGCAACTTGGTTTGAATCCGAAAAGTATAGTTTGCAATTTTCTCCTTGTTTAAATTAATTTTGAATCATAAAAACTTGGTACATATTGTTAACATATAAAGGTTAGCATATTTTGGTCGTGTGTGTGGGCTACATCAAGCTGAAATATACAGAAATGTGAATTGATCTGTTAAGTGTTGTTGACAAGGATTAATTCTCAGAAATCTAAAGTTCTTGTGGATTGATACTCTTGTAGTTCTGTATCAGGCAATGGACATCTTTCCTGTATAACATAGCTCTATGTATACATTTAGACAAATATACTAGTTGTTACATAACTAGGGCATAAATTATTAACATTTAAAATCAGTAATAGGTTTTAAAACTGAGGTTTAAATTGTAATAATGCTTTATATGAAAAAACATATAAAATATTGGTGGAAGATTGTATTTCCATATAATGATTGCTTTTATCATAGATTAAATATCTGCCTTACTTTGTTATCATGCATGATGTGTAGTAAGTTGTTGTCTTCAACATTTTATCTCCTAAAATGCTCATGAAATGGAAGTTAATGCTTGCTTGTGATATAGAATGTGGTGTGGAATCATCTAGTAAAAATTGTAAAGGTTGTTAAAACCTAGGGTTGCTGGTGTTAAATGTGAAATTTTGTCTTTCATCATTTAACCTAGTAGATAGACATTTGCTGCTTCATAATACCTATTACTTACTGTAAATAGCCTTATATATATGATAAATAAATTTCTGAAGCTTGCTGTATTTCTTTTCTATTATTGCTGCTTCTTACAGGGAGTCTGAACAATTCACTAAATATTGATTTTGTACCAATAGTGATGCTTTAATAAATAAAATTAAATACAAACCAGGATGATGAAGATGATAATCCCTAGAAGTGAACAACATTAAAGATTTGTATGAAAGAATTTGGGATTTTGATCACAAACCAAAGTATTTGGGATTTTACTTGTTCATGGCGTTGAATACAAATAATATGTATGATTGTGTTTAATTTATGGTATTCAGCACAAATCAAGATTTCTGAAATATTGAATCTGTGGTACTGAAAACAAACTGGATCTCTAGGATTATACTAGTACATCTGTGTGATTTAACAGGATATATTCATGATTATACTTGATATGTGGCATTGAACCAAATTATAGAATGTCTGGGATCATGCTATTTGTATATGCAACAAAACTACAATATCACATTCAGTTTGGACTGAAACATACTCAGGTTATTGAAAGTTGCATCTTTGTGGAATTACAAAAATGCTACCAGACAATGTTTTTAATAAGCATATTTTCAGGATTTTCCAAAGAATATATAAGTGAGGATAAGTAAAACATTTTACCTCAAAATCTTGTAAGTTTCATCAAAATTAAAGTTTGGTTCCTTTTACTTGTATGTGAAGGGAGGAAGTGAGATAAATTTATAATTTGTATTCATGTAATAGGTTTAAAGTTTTTGTTTAGAAATATAAGCTCTAAAAATTTCATTTTACAAGCAGCAAAAAGTTGTATTTCTTAATCTTGTAAATGAAGACATTCTAATCCAGCAAATAATGACATTTCATAAAACTTGATTGATTCATAGTAAGGACAGACAGACAGACAGACAGAGGAAACTGTAAAGCAAAATAACCCAGTAACAGTTTCAATTTTTAATATTAACTTCCAAACACAGCATGCTAGCTATTAAAAACAAAATTAAAAATCAACCTGAAGGTGAGTATAGCTAATTAAATATACTTTTCTTACTTGTAAAGGTTAGAATGCATTGTTTCATCAGTTGGGTACCCTCGCTGTTAGCAATATTTTTAGCTGTAAACCCAATAATATATTCCATGAGGTTTGGCCAGTTTAGGAGATTTAGATTAGTCCTAAATTCCTATGCTAAGCTGCAAATGCAAAAAAATTTATAACACTAAGCATATCGTACATTCTAACAAAAAAAAAGTAATGAAATATTAACAAATGTCTTTTTGTTGTTGTTTTTGTTTATATAAAAAGAACCGAAAAATGGGAGTGATGTATTTTCATACATGTTACAATGATAGAATTAAGTTTGAAATATCATTTTTTTTGCCCAGAGATTTACTTGATGTCTAAGACAAATTAAAAAAAATCACTTTGTCAGCAGATTATCTATGATGTAGTTGAATATGCATTTTGTTGTTGTTGTTGCAGAAACTCATTAATAAAAGATCTTCAGGCATTGCCTGTTGAAACTATCAAATTAATTATTAACTTTTGAAATGAACCTGAGGATTAGTAACTTTTTGTAACAGAACATGTTTGACTTAAAATGAGGTAATCCAAAGACATAAGGCTAATCACACTTTGTAATAGTTATTTACATATGCTAATGCCATGGGGTGTGGCTGTAGGTGCAAGGCTTTGTTTTATAATTGGGTGAATTCCCAACCATTTGATGTACAATACTACAATGGGTAGTAGTAGCTGAAGGAAGATGACAGCCTTTTTTTTAAATTTCAAAGGATATGCCTATAGGAAGATTGTTAAAGATGTGGAAATTAAAGTATACAAAAACACATCAAAGAAGGGAACCTTTAAGAAAGTAGGAAAACTTGCATAGCAGATATTTGGGACAATAAAAGTCTCTGAGACCATGCTTTAAGCCAACATGAAGAGAACTTTCCTCCACAAAGCAAAAGATATGGTCATAAGAAAGAATCCTCCATTTCAAAATGCCATTGAAAATAATCTGGGTATCTCTCTTGGAACTGTTAGTAAGATAATAAAGATCTAAAGTTGAGGTAAGTTTACAAGATTCCAGCCACACCTAAGATAAACAGTTGTTTTCCCAAGAAAGATGGCTCCAGTCACAATAGTTCCATTCAACCGCATACATTTCAAGTCTCCTGATACAGCTCCAGTGAATTCATGCTTTTTATTAGGTTAAATGTGGTCTTGGAATCTGAAATCCATATACAGTGGAAAGTTTACCAATAAGCTTGCTATAATGGATATTACAGTGCTGGGCAATGGTGTGTAATCACTGAATCTTTAATATTGACTTAAGTTCAAAGCAAGCTACCTTGGTAGATCAAAACTAAAAATAAACACGGTAATGACTGTAGTTAATTCAAGCTCATTCAAATTAGTAAAATAATTAGAAGAATATTATAACTTTCCAATACACCGTGTTTCTAAAAACTTAATTTGAACATGACAATCACAGCTGATATAGAGTAGCAATGTAATGGCATGTATCAGAACTATGTTTTGATTTGTTTGGCTTTTCATAGGTAACCAATGAAAATTTGTAGCTTTGGGAAGGGTATGTAACAGCCCTTTCCAATTTAAAATATTCATAAACTTAAATCATACAGATGTGTCCAGATCAGAGGATTTAAAATTTCCAACACAAGGACATCCTTACTTAATGGCATTGGAAAATGAAAGAATATCGGTTGAAATGGGGTTCCTGGACTATCCAGGGAGAGACCTGTAACAAGTCATACCACAGTGATGGTAAGCAAAGTCCACATGACACAGGCAACAAAATCGAGCAGGATATCCATGTGGAATAGTAACACAAGTTGCTTCCACCATTCAACCATTGTATACCGCAAGCACCTGGAGAATGAAATGAGTATTCATGCTATTCCTTATAAAAATATACTGGTCAAGTCTCCAGATGTAGATTTCTTTACAAATGGCTTGTATAAAGAGGGATAGTTTGAAAACTGTCATTCTTGTATACTTGATGGATTATGAAAAGCCTGTAGGGAGAAGTGGTATGTTTTGGATGTGAAAGCCTTATGACACAACTATTTGCAAAAGAAACTATGTTGCAGGGCTACTGAAGATACACAGTTGTCAGATAGAGCATAATCTGACATAGTAACATAAATAATCTACAACTTCTGGGATGTATTTTAACTGAGAACACTTCAATTACAATCCTTTTTCATATCTCTTTCAGTAACAATTTTATCTATTATTATCTGAAATAAAAAAATAGTATTATTATTATATTTTTCACACTATCCGTAAGTGATATTTCCCTCTGATATCACAAATACTCTGATCCACACATAGATCATAACTAGTTGCCACCACATAAAAAAAATCTTTATTTAAGAGCAAACAATTAATATAATATGTAACTTATATCCAGGGTTATAAAATTTTGATTAAATGGATTTAAGTAGGGATAATATCAGTATTTTGAGCAAGAGGAAATGGCTGTAGCCACTGTGACCAAAAGAAATACAAGTTCTTTAATCTCAGTTAATCAAAAATTTGTTGTGCAGAAAAAAACCCATTAGGTTTGGCACCTAGTTTCCAGTATTAATACTTAAACTTTCTTCTGATTAATGAAGATGTTATTCACTGGTAAGCTACATGAAGTAACATTTTAGTTAAGACAAAACACAAGGTTTTAAAATTCCTCCTACAGGTATCATTTTAGATAAAGTTCACAGTTTCACTAAATTTAGTTAACTTGACTTCCATTCTGTATGAAAAATTTTGCACCATATTTTATCAGTCGAAAGATGTTTTACTGATTAATAGCAAATTTAACTTAATGAAAAAGTTTTTCAAATTATTTATTATAGCTATAAACAAATGTCCTTTCTGTGATAGTCCAAGCAAATATTGTCCTTTGAACAACTATTTAAATAGGTTTATATCTATAATGTAGTTCTGATACATTCAGTTCCAACACAACTATATCAGCTGTGGTTGTCATATGATTTGCATATTCAAAATCTTTTAATATAATGCACTGAAACCTCTGTAGTAGCTGATCTAGTAAGGTTTTGGTAGTTCAGTAAGTAGGTCTCTAATATTTTGTATACCAATTGTACTTGAAATGGCAACTATATAAACAAGAACTTTGCAGCTCAAAACATAAGCAACAGTAATATTGTTTATTTGTAATCTTCAAATTAATTACTAAACTACTGGTGTTACATAAATAGTACATATGATTGTAAACATTAGTTTCCAAATTGTAATCAGTAAATTACACTTGATAGTAACCACCAGTGACAGATCAAGCCAAAAAGACAATTATGTTAATCAAACATCTAATGAAGAATAAACAAATTGGTGTAACAGGTTACAGAAAATTGACAGAACTCTTTAAACAGTTACATCAAAAACTTACTCATTATTAACCACCAATATGAAGATTTAAAAACTACATTAAACCAACAATATGCTAAAAATAGAACAAAATGCATTCATAATTTTCTAATACTGACAAATGAAAAAAAAGCATAATACTGTAAATCAAAATGTTTACTCAAATTAAATTAATAAATGAATTAGGAACTATTACGCCTAACATTAGTGATAACAAGTGTTTAGAATGCATGTTTTTCTCACACTCCTCATACTTTGTCTAGTACAGACTTCAAACCAGTGGTGTATAAAAGTAGAATTTTGGATGTATGTTTTGTCTCCCAGAAGCCATTGCTTATTAGGCATTCTCTCAATATTATAACTTGTCAACTGAGATGGATGGTGAGAGACAAAAGTTCATAAGAAAGGCTATTTATATACTAAGTATACACATTTCAGAGTTATGGTTTGAATGCTAAAGACCCAATAAGCTTAATATTTATAATTCAAGTCACTTAGATTGCAGATGTTTTTCACATTGCTCTTAATTTTTCCATTATGGATTTCAAACTATAAATAAATAGTGTTTCAAATTGTCTCTGGTCATGGAGACACTCTAATGAGTTCTGGTACTGAACTGAGGGAGTAGTGACTTGTGGGCCTATAAGATCTCAATACTCTGCTAGTTTTTGATGTTCAAATCACAACTGTGATAAAAGAATTGTTTATTATTACAGGAATGAGTAAATAAATATAAAACAGTTTTACAACAACAAAAAAACAAAACAACTAATGTTATGATGCAGTTGAAATATTTCACTATTTAAAGTTAGAAAAAAGTTGTAAAATAATTTTTATGGTTTCTTTACCAAACCAGTTTATTAGAAGAACATACTTCCACTGGTGTGATAACTAACTTAGTTTTTTAAGTACCAGTAAACAGTAATTGAAATATGGAAAACAATATGATACATATTTTTGCTGAATTACTATATATGTAAATATATATAAATAAATAAAGGGGAATTTCTTGATTACGCTAAATATTCTGCAGAGTAATCTGCCACAGAAAATCTTGTTAAAATACAGTTTCTATAAAGATATTGCTATCCTTAAAATTGGTTGCAAAAGGAATGCTCTACATAAAAAGTTTTTTCTATATTAAATTCACTAATATCTTTTAAGTGATATTGTTTGAAATTGTTTAGATATATGTTTATAGAAACCTTTGGCTACTTTAGGCAGGACTGGTGGGAAGAACATCACTTCTTTTGACATAATTAAATATCTTGTGTTACTATCATAAGGAGACTAAAACATCTTGAGCAGTAAGCAATAACATTATAATTTTGATAATGCTCTTTTAAGGAAACCACAAATTAAAGTCACTCCGGATCAGGTACATGTCTTATTTCTGAGGTTGTACAATAGACATTTAAAAGAACTCATGCCAGTGTCTTTGTAAAACATGGCAATTAGTGACAATTAACTACCATACCATATAAATATATTTAACTGTACAGGTATGTTTGAATATATATATATTTATATATATAGACACACACACAATTTTAAACCCACCAATACACATCTGCGTGTTCATTTATATGAAAAAACATTTGCATCATCTTAAAAACATCTCAAATAACATTGAGATCTATACAAGTCACCAGAGGTCAGTCTACTTATTACTGGAGTTTGAAAGAAGCATTTCTATGATCACTGGTAAATTTACAATTATTCACTAAATATAATAGTGTACTATCAAGTAGATTCTCATTTATGACTGGCACCATATCAAACTTAAAAATAAAGTGAAATAAATAAGAAAATAATAGTATCAAAAATAAATAGTGTAAGTTAATAAAACTTAAAATAGGAAAAAACATATCTGGTTTTATGTACAGATATTCAGTATGTGTGTCTCCTAAACCTAAGCTAATAATTGTGAATAATGACCCTCAAGTGACAGTGTAACTAACATACAGGGTTGTGCCACTTGGTTCAGCAGATCATTTAATTGCATTTCCCAATTAAAATTCACAGGTACATTTCAGACTAGATTAATAGTATCATCTATTAAAAAGCGCATTTCACATTTAACATGGCTATTTGAATTTATTATTACTTACTATCCACTAGTCAGCATCACTAGTTATAACACTTACATTTTTCATTTGTTTGTTGTTCAGCATAAAGCTATGCAATGGGCTATTTGTGCTGTGCCCACACAAGTATTGATACCTAGTTTTTAGTGTTTTAAGCCTTTAGGCTTACTGCTGAGCCACTGGGAGGCAATACTCACTTACTTAAATCAAATATTTCTTGTCAGTTTAGAAACAGTACTTTAAATACAGGTTGTAATTGGCTATTATTAATAAAAATAAAAAACCCTGAGACTTTATAAATTTAAGTTTTAGTAGATAACTGTGATGTCACCAAGAAAAAAGTTATAAAATAAATATTAAAAATAATGTATTCCCTTCTACCTGAGAGAGTTAACTTTATTCCGTATAGCAAATGTACAAGTGCATGGGCTGAAATTGCTAGTTTTATAAAGTTTTCACTGTGTATAATATTTACTAATGTATATAGTATTGGCCAATTTTACATGTCATGTCTTACAACAGTAACAATTTACATACAGATACTTACTGGCTTAAAGACAGATATAGAATTAAATCCCCAACACCTGCTGAGCCAGTGAGGTTATAGAATTTAGGATTTACACACGTTTACCATGTTGGACATGTCACTTAACATCACAATATTTTTTCTCATATCCCTGTCAGACACATCTTTTAATATAATTGTAATAACATTTCTTTATTTTTCAACTTATTAATGCCAAACTCTTTATTTATCATCATAATACCCCTTCTTCACATCTCCAAATATCTCTTATAATAGTACTTCCTACTATTCATAAATGTGAACCAAATACTTTTGAAATCATCTTAATAATATTTCTTCATGGT
Source organism: Limulus polyphemus (assembly GCF_000517525.1). Taxonomy (NCBI): domain Eukaryota; kingdom Metazoa; phylum Arthropoda; class Merostomata; order Xiphosura; family Limulidae; genus Limulus; species Limulus polyphemus. The sequence goes on from NW_013667595.1 coordinate 84,956, forward strand.
ACTTATGTCATCACGTCATTCATCATCTTAACACTTCTTCATTTTTTAAAAATCATTGAAAACATTTTCTAAGACAAAGATGAAATTACACCCCTATTATAAATAATTCTACTCTAGTTTTTTAAAATCACTTTAGGAAAGAAGTGTCACTAAATAAACCTATTTATAATAAATATACAATTGTTTCAAACCTTTGTTACTTACAATTTGTTTCCACCAACTTCACTGTAATTGGACAAACTGAACCAAGAGCATGTGCACTTTTTTCCAAAATTTTTTCAAGTTTGACTCGGAGATTTACTTTGAAATCTTTCTGATTTTGGAACCAAAACTGAACCATTGCCAATAAACATTCTACCAGAAGAGAAGAATGTAATCTTATTTATAATGCAAAAGAGAAACTGTCAATCATCTGTTAAAGGTATATCTCAACACTCAAATTCCACAGTTGACGAAAGTTAACATCATTTGCACAGCAACACCACTACATTTTTACAGCTGAAACAACGTGATATATAGTCATCATCACAACTGCTGTTTGAAATGTGTAGTTACAGAACATTGTAGAAAATTTTTGTTACTGCCAAACTTGTCAACAATGTCTATAGATAACTATTATAAAGTATAATTTCAGAAAAACAGTTACAGAACGACTAAACTGTGTTATATTGCCCTTATTTTGCAACTAAATTTCAACTTAGTTTACAATCCTCATCACAACTACTATTTAAAAAGGAGTTACAGAAGGAGGAAGCAAAGTTTTATTGTAGTTTTGTTAAAGGTAATTTACTTAATGTGATCTATAGTCCTTATTACAGCTATTGCTTTTGTGGAGAAGATAAAACTGACAGCTTTCTTGTAGTTCTGTTACACTCCATTAACGAACATTGTGTACAGTCCTCATCATAGTTGATGCTTGAAAACACAGACAATAAAATGGGCATAGTTTTAACACATCTGAAACAATATAAATCTATAGGTTTCATCACAACTATACGCAATTAAGGTTTGCTTCTTTTACAAATATATGTCATATATACTTTAATATTGTTTCTTATTTTTTAATTTTGTTTTACAAGACACATTGCAAATGAAGAGGAAGGTATAAATTTCATAATAAAATGGAAGAACTGATATTAATCTTTTAGGCTATAAAGCCACTAAACTAGATATCTTGGCTCTGAACTGTTAATCACCACAAAGACACTGGTATAAATTCAGTATAGTGAATATTTTAAAGTATCAATTTAATCACTAGAATTAATTCTATATCATTCCTTTCTAACAAGTATACAATTTTTGATTAATTTTATTTAACATATTTTGAAGCTGACGGGAATATTGTAAAGGAAAGAAATGATTTAACCGGGGATAACAAAATAAATAATAATATCATATCAAATTTACCTTAGCTGAAAACGATATAAAGCTCACAACATACTAATATTTCTTCAAACGAGAAAACAAACGATGAGAATCAGACATGAGCTATTGTTGAACACATGCATTCTCAACAAAAACTAGATGACAATGGGAATGAGACCTGAACTATTTTTAAACACATGTAGTCTCTGCATCTTTGGGAAATACCAATAACAATGAAGATTGTGAATTGGATTTTGGTTTTTCTTCTTCTTTCAAAAGAGCTGCATTTTCGCTGTTGCTCAGTGACTCATTAGACTCTTTTTGGGTAATATAAGTGTCTTTGCTTGGAAAAAGAGGGAGAGAAGGTCCTTCTGGACTTGGTGATGGAGAGTGTGACCTCATATGAACTGCTCCTCTTCGCCGGGGAGCATGGTAATCCACAGTTGTTTCTTCTACGACAGTTTTCTGTTTGGGAAAGAAATCCACTTCTGGGATTATGGATGTTACATCTGATTCATTCACACACAAAGAGCCCTCCTCAGCTAATGTTAGCTGTTTCATAGTTGTTGCCATTGGGATTTCTTCAGTGGGTTGCTTAGTCTCCACAGCAAAGCCAGCACTTCGTCTTGACTTACGAAATCGAAAAGTTTTACGGCTTTGTGCCTTTTGTCGTTGCAAACGGTGGCGTGGACGATGGGAATCACTATCATGATCAGGAGAATGAATGCCAGAAGGACTGGTGGGACGGGAGGTCGGCTGGCTGGTGGGAGCTACGCAAAAATCAGTGAGGATTAACTATAGCCTCAAACAATCAATTTAATAACAAACTACATTAAGATCTAGTAGGTTATTATCTCTCATCCAAACAGAGAATCAATCAGAAGAAGAAGTTTTGATATGATACAAATATTTCTATTGAATATAATGATAATATGAAAAAATATTATGCTTTTAATAAATTTGGTCAATTATTTCATAATAATTGTCAAATACTTTACTGTCACAGACACATCAGTCTCTTTAACAATACCTACCTCTCCAACCAGTAATATTCTCCTGGCTTCTCTCAACATCCACTCCCTCTTCTCCACCAATTATTGAAGATTGACTTCCACCTCCACAACTTTTCTTGCTGCCTCGCATTTTAATGTACAGGGTGGACTTTCGAAATAATCTGGGTTCAGAGGAAGCAGCCTGATCACCTTCCAGGATATCTACAAGACAGTCCAAAATTATAATCTCAAATATTTATTCCTTTCAGAAAACAAAGCATAATGTTGGGTATAGAAAAACCTTCAAGATAAGTATTTTAGTTAAAGTATAATCCACCTTTAGAAGTTGGAGCCTTAAAATTAGGAAGAAACTCCAGGTACTTTCTTACCAAATATTAATGAAGGAATATCAGGTGCTACAACTGTGTCACCCAACATTGCTTTACAGCAGTGTTTTCCAACCATTGGACCTGCTTAGTTTTGTACCAGCTCATAAAGAACTTGAAAAGTTGTATCAAAAGTATATCATTATCTTATATTTTAATTTATTAGTGCAAAAGCAGTATTTCTTCTATCAGATATACTTCTCACTTTTTTGTTCTGTGTCTCTGCTGAGTTCATAATATGGACTTTCATTGAGTACTGGGCCTCAATGTAAAACAGGTTGGGAACTACTGCCCTATAATATCTCTGTATTTAAAAACATTCTTATAATTAATCAGTTATCAGTTGATGGCTTGTAAAAATATGCATGTAATAACTGTTATGTACTTCAAAGGCATAAGTTTTTCAACTTAGGGTTTCTAATAGAAGGAATTACTATAAATAATAACTTGTATAATCATGATTACATTTTTTCATGATATCTATTATAATATATTAGTTACTACACAAGTATTCATGCTACAATATTGCTTTGTAATGTTGATAACATCTGTAGTGTAATAGATTCTACAAAATTGTACTTTTTGATGAGGTAATTACTTTAATGTGAAAAATGATGCACAAGTAAATTTTCTGCAAGAATACTGTGTTTTATACTCCCTTGAGTAAAAAAAAAAGATGTCAAATTTTGATATATGTAGATGTTAGTAGTTTAACATAGAACAATGGTCAAGAAAATAACTAAGCATGATTCCCTAAAGCATGATTTAGTTGAGGTTCCAATGTTGGTCTATCCATAATAAAATTGAGTTTTTGTTGGATACTGATGCCAGCAATAATGTAATTGGGGCAGTGTTATAGCATATGCAGGATAGAGTGGAACACTCAACAGTGCATGCTAGTTGTACACTCACATCTCCTGAATGCAGTTACTGTATAACAAAGAAAGTGCTTGAAGGTGTGGTCTTTGTCAAACATTACCAACAACACTTCTGTGCCATAGCAACATCAAGCCATATAGTAGGAGATACCACTAGTGGTTGGATATCACGATTAATGCTTTATGAGCTCTGAGAAGAGCAGCTAAGAACCCAGAACTAGTATGTGCACTTCTTGCCATGCAGCAAGGTGAAGTGTGGCCAACACAGATTGAGGAACATGCTGCAGACATAACCTATGGCACTTGTACAAACAGATACTAGTGAAGAAAAGTATGATGTACTATTTTTATCAACCAATGAAACATGTTTCTCAATTTGTTCTGCAGTAGTTGTTCTCAGATTTCTAAGGCAAGAAATTCTTCAGACTTTGCAGACACAGAGACTGGAGGATACCAAGGTGTTACATGTACTTGTGCTAATGTTCAATAATAGTTTTTACTAGCTGCATTCGAGGCAACACATTAAACACGATGTAAACATGGTACAGTGTCCTCTGTCCAGCAAAAAGTTTGCATAAACAGGGAAACCTCCAGCAGATAATTATTGGTTTGTTTTTAGAGAGAATGATGGTCCTCTTCTGAAAACTGAATGAGGTAAATGACTGGGTTACAGAATGGCTGTATTAGCTGTTGTCATGGTAATGATAAAAGTGGGCAGCACATCTGAGTGTTGATCAAACACAAGACTCAATGAAGCCTAGGAAACTGCGACATCCACAGTTGTAAGCATACCTTGTCTATAGGCAATATACACATAAGCACATATAAGCCTGTATAGATGTCACTTGATTTGGTAATAATTTTACCACTCTGTTTCTAAATGCAAGTTTAAGAAAATAAATGTTGTAATCAAGCCATTAGAACTTTAAACCTAAACTTATAGTTGGAACTCTGACCAATCAAATTCATTTGACCTTACATTTTAAATCTCAATATTTTTTTAAGATGATGCCCTTAACCCTTCTGGCTATCTTGTTTTCAACTGGCACTCGCCTCTGACAAGACTATCACATCCCCAAACTCAAGATTATCCTGCAGTTTAAGTATGGACAACAATCATCTAAGTCTTGGGAAGGTCCAACTTCATTGGGTCAGACCAACACAACACTGGCAACTGAACTGTTGATGGAAGAGATCAGTGTTGAAGCTTCAACATCTAATGTCACTCCCCTGCTGCCCAATCAAAGCTGATCATGTCAGCCTGCTGGTAATAAGCTGGAACCCCTGACAACACCACTGATGGTCATCAGCCAGTGATCTACATCTCAGCAAGTACTGATCCCGAAGTAGCATTGTCAGGCCTAAGCCACTAAGTGGACAGAGGTTAGGGTGCTGTACAACAAGGGAAAGGATTGTTTGCTGAAGCACAATGACCCACTATTTCAGCTGTAGAGGGAAGTGCAGTGGCAGCAGGTTGAGTTAGCCCAGGCCTGCAAGGCATTGGCAAAAGACAAAGAAATAACATGGTAGACTACCACTGCTAGCTGAAAATTAACCACCACCCTTGAAGGTCTTTTCAGTGATAACTAGGTTTAGGTGAGTGGTGCACTTTTGTCCCATATTTCTTTTGTTCATTAATTTTTGATAAAGAACTTTACCCTTTAACAAACCATGCTCAAGTGTTCTGGGCACAGTAAATATAAAGACATTACCCTTATTATTCTTTGCATTAAACCGAAATTATTGTTTTCAGCATACAAGTATTTGGTGTGCAAGTATGTACAGATTATTACTCTTTCTGCATGGATAACTCTGAAAAGTCATCCCTATGTTTGTACATTATGTAGTGTGTAAAATGTGGATGGCGTTACCCTTCTTATTTATCAATCTCAGACGTTTTTCGATGATCATATATATATTTAACAGGATCTTGACTTTAAGATGAGGGCTTGTACATATATATAGTAATGGTCTAAGGGTTTTCTTTCTTTTTTAATGTGTTTTTTAGTCTTATAATGTAATTTTATAAATGGTTTGTGTTCCTTTGATTTGAGTGTGCTTTACTACTAAAAGGTTTACCTTGTATTTCTAATCTAATGGGAAAGGTTTATTTTATGATTCTTTGATTTAAATGTAATTTGCCTTTTGTGTGCATAAAGAGTTTATTTCTGATTATTTTAGTTTGATTATGTATTGTAATCATTGTACATGTGTCAAAGAGTTCATTTTGTTTTGTATTCTTGAGTTTGTGCAGAGGCCATATTTCATTTTACATTTTAATGAAAGTTTTTTGTTTTTTTTGGTATTAATATTAAGGGGTGTGTTTCATTTTGTATTTGAAATTAAGTTTCAGTTAGCCATCTCTTGGAGTGAAGTTATGTTCTCTATTGTACTTTTATGTGTTACTATTTAAGTTTTACAGGGGTGAGAGAAAGTTACATTGGTTACTTCATTAATACTCAAACATAATTGATTAATTTTTAAAATTTAAAGTTAGGGATGGCTGTGATGGCTTGAAGTAAAAGGGGGAAGAAAAAAGCATTATATGCAGGTTTCTCTAGTTTAACACAGAATGTCAGTCAAGGAAATAGCTAAATTTCTTTAGTCCTAGTTACCTATTGCGCTGGGTCAGTTACCTAAGGTGACACATGTGGCTTCTCGTGAGAAAGAGTTTTGTAAATTTTAACATACTACATGAAAATAGATAGTCATCCTTTCCATTGCTGATTCATGTAATTCTGTGAGGATATAACCTCTTTTATTTTTAAATACATGTAGTATGCTTGAGTCTGACCCTCCACTATAGCAAATGATGTTGTCTATATACTCGTGTATAAGTAAAAACTCCCTTAACGTTAAACATATACTCACTTATAAGTAAAACCTCTCTTAATGTTAAACGTATTCCACAAATAAATTAACATAATGATTTCAGAATTTTATTTCCTTGGCCACTTAAAAACTATCTTGTTTTTAGTCTGTTGTTATTACAGTATTCAGTTGTTAAAGCATTGGATCCTATGAAGTAGTGCTTAATATTCGTATGGTCAATACAATGTATAAACAAGCACTATATATTGAGAATAAAGTGGCACCTTCATATTCATCATAACTAGCTCAATGAAATAATCATAAAAATGAAATATTGTCTTCATGTCCAGACCACACATTTAAGTAAAATAATATCTTTTTTTTTTCTTATGTTAGCAAAGTATTAAATACTCATATAAGTAAGGTACTATCATTATGTTCAAAGTAACTAGTTCAATATTATAGTCTTTAAAGTGAAAAAGTGTTTTCACATTCAAAGTAACTACTTCAACAAGACTTTCAAAAAAGTTAGGTAGTATCTTCATATCAAATAACTAATTAACTGTCACACTCATACAAGTGATGCAGTATCTTTATGATGAGGATAACTAGCTCAAAGAAATACTCATTGAAGGAAAATAATGTCTCTATGTTCAGAGTAACTAGTATAACTCTCACAAATTAATGTCTTTATGTTCAAAGTAACTAGTATAACTCTCACAAATTAATGTCTTTATGTTCAGAGTAACTAGTTAGCTATAGCTCTCACAAAATAATGTCTAAGCTAAGAGTAACTAGCTAGCAATAACTCTCACAAAATAATGTCTTACTTTTCAGAGTAACCAGCTAGCTATAATACTCACAAAATAATGTCTTTATGTTCAAGGTAAGCAGCTGAACATAAGTTTTGAATCAGGAATCATGACCATTACATAAGTGAGCAAGAAGCGATGGAGAATTGGAAAAGGGATTGTTAAAAAAGTTCTTAATTATTCAATCACTTCATTAGCCTTGTAACCATGGCTTTAAACAGAGATCTACAGCAAATGTAATTGGGTAAAATGCATAATTAATTTCCATAGTTAATTCTTGCATGTCAAATTTTAAATTCCTATCTTTTATCATAGTTTCTTCTCAGAAAGATACCGTGTAGTTATTATGATCTACCTTGGGATGGATCTCTAAGTTTTTGTGTTACCTTTATTAATTGTTATTTCATCAAAGAAATTAGTATCTTATGAATAAAAAATATGTCATTAATTAGGCCATAAGGATTTTTTTATTTTCTGCTCTAAGTTGTTTTTTCTATCCTAATACAAAAAGACGAGACATAAAATTTTTTCCCAATACTATGTCATTCTCTGTTTAAAGATTTTATTAATAAAATAATTCAAATGAAAAATGAAATTTCTAAATTTTACCTTGGGATATTGCACCTTCATGTTCAGGGTAGCTAGTACGACGTAAAAACCTCTCAACCACTTTCTGACTTCTATCTCTAGAATGAAGTCGTATACTGAGTCCTCGTGATGGGACATTGCTGTCACTTCTAACACTCCACTGATGTGACAAACCTGATTTATGAGAAGTTACACTACCACGAGATTCTACTAAGTAAAAAGAAGGAAAGAAAATTTCAGGTATAATCCAAGATGAATAACGTAAAAGAGTACAAAAAACACTAGATGGTAAAATAATATTTCACAACAGGGGATACCATCTAGTGTATGGAAGCACGCTATGTTAATATAATGGTAAATTGATAAAAATAAACAAATTAAAACCATTTCATTATGTTTATAAATCATTGTTTCTCAGTTTACTGTTACGGGATCTCATCAAACACAAATGCAAAACTTTAAACCAAAATATGGAAACCACTATCATTGTATTAAACCTGTATCTCTGCCACTTGCTTTAGGTCATGGATATACCAGTTTTGCAAATTTTATGCATGGAAGAATAACAAAATATGTCAATAATTTTTGCATTATGTATTGAAACAATAAGAGTTAATACGTATGGCCAGCTAGCAAATGAACACATACATAAATTCTCACCAAACTCTTTGAGACCATTTTGTTGCCATTTAGTGCTAGGAAGATGTGTGTAACATCATATGTGATAAACTTGTTTCATGTCCTTTGTTTATAATGCTATTCTGTGAGACAGTACTTGTTAAAATCCTTGAACATAATCACAGTGTCATTCTCTGACAAAGCCTTTGTATTGTACAACTATGTATTCAAGCAGGAAAATCCTTATTTTGGATAGTACTTATTTCTCACTTCACTGTATGATCCTTTAACCCTAGTGGACTTTTTTTTAAATTTTTCGGATATTTTTATTTGCCAAACTGCATGTAGGTCCACAAGTTTGTTGGTTACAGAACCCCTAATAACACATAAGCACCAATTTATTTATTTTCTTTCATTGTTACACAAGATTTAAACATGCACTTTTTAAGTTGAAAACTGGCTGTATCATTTGTAGCCTTGCCTGGTAAAATTGCATTAAAATTTAAAGAGGAAAGTTTTTCCTCCATTGTAGTGATCATATTACACTTTTTACATTACTACAGCAATTTTATATAAGTTAACATTTTTTTACACTGAAAATATATTTCCAATAGGTACTTACCTCCTGTCACCCAAAGCTATCTTGATGCTGGACTGCCCTCTAAGCATTGCTAAAATGTTTTACTAACATCACACTAGTCCTTTATACCCCATCAGTTTCACACCATTTCATAACATGTGTTGATCATGTGACTACCCTCCAGCAATCAAACTGCACCATCTATACTAGCACAGCTATCACCCTCTACTATTCTAGAACAATCCTCACTTTCAAGAATTGGCAGGTGCAAACCAGAAACACTGGCATAACAGTGGGGAGGAAGGGTGGGAAGTGGATGAGAAGAGGTAAGTACCTATCAGAAATACATTTTCAGTGTAAGAAAATGTTAACCTCTGAAACAGTCTTACCTACTCTCACCCAAAGCTAGAATCCCACATTGCAAAAGTTGGAGGGGGCTGGTGAAGGAGCATCAATATCTAATCAAGCAGAAAGAAACTGCATTGAAAGAACAGGTGTGCAAGAATATAAAAAGAAAGTACACCTGTGGGGTATAGCACTACTTCTGGAACAGGTATGCTCTTTGCTCAGTAATTAACACAGGAACAAAAAGAGGGCAGAATTGAATTGGCAGGCACCAATGCATTCAGGAAAGAGATATACAGCACTGCATTGACAAACAGAAAGTCTAGTGTGTAAGCGACAATGGGCCCATATAAGTATGTGCCAAGGGTAGTGCTTTGGGTTATATCAGAGTATGTCAAATGCAGTCCATCTGGGCAAAACATCCAGTAGAAATACCTTGTATAAGATATTGTGATCCACAAGTGAGGTCCTTCAGGGCAAAAAACATCCAGGGGAAGCGCTTTGGATACGTAAGATTATGAAAAAAAAAATTACAGGTATGAGTGTGATCGTGAGGGTTTTCATAACAAGCTCATTGTCAATATACGTCATACTTCGTCTGCATATGTAGCAGGCCATAGTACTGATCATAATGATAGTGAGCCATAGTATGGTGCCAGAGAAAAATGAAATAACTATATGTGGCTAGGGTTGAAGGACTGTGAATTGTATATGAATAGGCCAAGTGGGTAATTGTTTTGGGATATGTTGAATTATGCCCAGTGCAGTCTATCCAGGGAAAGACATCCAGGGGAAGTGCCTTGGATACATAATATTTGTTATTTTGGCCAAGTGTTGTCTACTCAAACAAAAACGTTCAGTGGAAGCACCTTGGGATGTGTTGGATTGTGCCAAGTGTGGTACATCCAGGCATAAAACATCCAGTGGAAGCATCTTGCATAAGATATAGAAATCAACAAGTGCAGTTCACCTGGGTAACACCCAGGGGGAAGCACCTTGGATACACAGAATTAGGCCAAGTGCAGTTTGCCTGGGCGAAAAACATCCAGGGTAAGCACCTTGGGTTACGTCAGATTATGCCATGTGCAGTCCATCTGGGCAGAAAATATCAAGTGGAAGTGCCTTGCCTAAAAAAATTATGATCAACAAGTGCAGTCTGCCCAGGAAAAAACATCCAGGGCAAGTGCCTGGGATCTTGAATATAATGTTATTGTATAATAATTTTTGGCTATAGCAATGAGTATAATGATGATAGCTCTCTTTTCACCGAGTGGGTACACATAATATATAAAGTTTGATGCTGTTTGTTGTACAAAATCCACTGGGAACTGGAAGTGGCAAGGACTCCTGTGCTCCACTAAAACAGAAGGGGGGGGGGATACGTGTTGGGGAGTCTAGAGGAACAATACACCAGAGACAATGCAATGGGTGCCTGTGATACTTTATTTGGAAAAGCAGAAAGGCTCTGATTGGAGGAATCAGGGGTCAGTAGGGATGGTTAGAAATTCCCATCTGTTTTACTCATGAAGTCCATGAGTGATGGCCCTTTATATATGAAACAATGAACATTGATAAATCCTGATCAAACAACCAGGTGAAGAACTGAGACAGATGAGGAACAGAAGGACAAGATGGGTGGAAGCCACAGTGAACAGGTCAAAGTTTGAAGGTGCCTTTGGCACATAGACAAGGAGGAAGGTCAAATGGTATGGGCCAGTAAAGACACTACACAAGGGGTGAGTCCCTGAGCTGAGGCAAGCTACTTGACAAAAGCCACGTATGAAAATGGAGTTTGGTGACATTGGGATGAAATATGTCTAATCGTGGCAGTCGAAGGAGCGATTGGGACAGGTAAGGGCAGGGGCTGTTGCTCCAGTAAGGATCAGAGCAGAGGGAACCACATCTGAGCAGGCCAATACAGAGCAACCAGCAGAACAAGACAAGAAGTGGTCTGGTTAAGGGAAATGACTCTGGATAGGAGTCTGATCGGAGGGTCGGCACATAGATGATGACTCCTCCAATCTAAACTGAATGCATCCACCCCCAGAGCTGAGGGTGTGGAACTGGAGACCAAAAGGAAGGAGGTTTGGCATTCCAGTGAGTGGCAAATGCATCTATATGCAGTGTTCCCAGTTGAGAACACACCCACCAAAATACCTGAGGATGAAGGGACCACTCCGTGGGGAGAACCTGGCTGGGACAAGATAAGCGATCAGCCACAAGATTCATAATTCTGGGAACATGACACACCAGGACTGTTATATCATGGACACTGGCCCAGTACAGGAGATCCAGAGTCTGAAACATAGAGATCTATATTTGTTTCCCTTTGCTTGGTGATATAGCTAAGGACAGTGGAAATTGTCAGAATGAGCCATTACCACCTGCCCCTGCAGGAGCAGGAGGAAATGATACAGAGCCTGACAAACTGCCAAAAGTTCTAGGATGTTGACATGGAGAGTAGCCTCCTCGACTGTCCACTGACCAGAAATCTCTCAAGAATCGAGGAAAGACCCCCAACCCACCAAGGAAGCATCAGTGAACAGATGAGACTCGGGATGAGGTAGAGGAATGGAAACACCACAGTGGTCAGTTCCCTGTCGAGCCACCAAGCAAGGTTGGCCCTGATCTCATAGGAAAGGGTGATGGGATGGGAGAAGTTCCACGGGTCGAGAAGTGTCCACTGAATGGAAAATATGCGACCGATCCAAGGGAATGAGAGCTTCCATAGAAGCCCACATACCCAAAAGAGATAGAACCTCTTGTGCAGAGAGAAAGAAGGAGAAGGTAGGCCTTTCATGACTGCCCACTCCATATACCTGAGATGAAGTGGAGAAAGCTGGGCCCAATTGAGATGGGAATTGAAGAGAGCCCCCAAATTAATAAGATATTGCATGGAGGTAATAAGGGACTTCTCCAACTTGATAAGAAACCCCACCCAAACAGCTTCTGAAAGAAGTAAGCGAGTGTGAGCGACTGGCTGGGCATGGGAAGAGGCAAGCACTAGCCAGTTGTCCAGGTGATGGTAAGTTTGAAAACCCAGTGAGTGAAGATGACATGCAAAAACGCATTACTTGACAAAACACATACGGAACTGAAGAAAGACTGAACAAAAGTGCACAGAACTGGAAGACACAACCCTTGTGGATAAGCCTAAGAAAATGGCATGACATTGGGGCAATTGGAATATGAAGATAGGCATACATCACATCGATCTTGGTCATCCAAAATCCCAGGGGAAATCCACCGAAGTGAGAGGTAAAACTCCATTATCGGGACATATCTATGATGGGTCTCCAATCTCCCATCTTTTTGGGGACAACAAATAGAAGGGATTAAAATCTTGGTTGAGTGGGTACAACCCGTTTGATAGCTCTCTTGTATAGGAGGTCTCAATCACACTCGGCTAGATGACTAGACGAGGTACAATCACAAGGAGGAGGGAAGGAAACCGGGGAAGAGGAGAGGGGACTGGAACTGAAGGCAAAGACCCACTGATCTATTGTGAAGAGTCACCAAACAGTTTAAAACTGTAGCAACCTGGTCCCCACCTGCCCTGGAAAGAACATCCTGTTACTTATAATGCTGACCTTTGGTGGAATGGAACAGGAAGCCAAGGATAAGGATGGGAATGCCTGAAGGAGGATAAGGGATGGGGAGAGGAAGGAGGGGCACGGGAAACACAGACTAGTGAAGGCTGGGTGGGAACAGCAGAAAAAAAAAACACATCGACCTGAGATTCCAATGACTCAGGAAGACCCTGAAAAACAGTTTTGTGAAGAAACAGAGCCTGATGAAGATTCCTCAAAAAAGAAAGGGAAGACACACACCCTCAAGTAATGCATCCCACCTAGCAAATCCCAGTTGATGCTGACAAATGAACCATAGTAGACCAGAAGAGGTTCCTGAGTTCATCAGAAAAGTGATCAAATGACTGGCAAAAGGCTTGAGACAACAATTGTAAGGTGGAAATAGTATGTAAAATGAAGGTCAGGGTAAAACAAATCCTAGAAAACTAGGACTGATTAAAATGGATCAAAGACCCAAGATTCGAGCCCCACAGAGGGAGGAGAGGATCCAAATGCTGGAAATCCAAAAGTGGATCTGAGGCCCGCTGGTAAGCTAATCAGCTGAGGGAGGTGGGGGATACCCATCCCAACAGCAATTGTTCAGCAAACCATTGAGCATGAACCTGTGTGTCAGCTGAGGGAGGAAAAACAATAAATTGAACGGGGTTTGTCACTTAACAAGGAAGGTGAGGAATCAAAGGCTAAAGGCGAAACATGTAAAACTTGTAATACCTGATCAATAAGGTGTAGGAAATGCAAGGTTGATAAACTCTCTTGACTGTCAGCATTATGTGACTGACCAAAAATAAGTGGAGCTGGAAAAAGAAAAAAAGAGTCCAAATTGTCTTCACTCTGATGATATTCTTCCTCAGAAGCATGTTCAGGGGGAAAGGGAGAAGTCATCGATGGCCAAACATAAGCTTCTAACTCCCTGCAAATTAAAGCCTGAACTTCCTCAGCAGATATTGCCAACCTACCGAACTAGTGTCATTGCCAACTTTGACATTCACGTGAATGTCATCATCCACTGCATTAAAACTCTAATTCATATTACAAAGTAGAATTCAAGAAATAATAAACTTTTGAAAACAAAACGAAATTAAATAATCTAAAGCAAAGACTAAAGTTGAAACTTGAAGGTTGACACTGAGAAATCACAAACTAAACTGCAGTAGTCTTATGTAGAACAAATTAAACATGTCAAGACACCCTAATCCCAATCGAGAAAGTGAGGATTGTTCTAGTAGAGGGAGCTAGCTGCACTATTATAGATGGTGCAGTATGATTGATGGAGGGTAGTCAAATGATCAGCACATGTTCTGAAATGGCACAAAACTGATGGGGTATAAAAGATTGGTGCACTGTTAACAAAAAATTATAGCAATGATTAGAAGAAAGTCCAGGATCAAGATAGTTTTGGGTGAGAGGAGGTAAGAACATTTTGGGATTACATTTGATATGGCTTTAATTTAAAAATTTAGGTCCAAGTTCTATTTACTACAGTATCAGTCATGAATGATTTACTCTAATGAACCATTAACTTAAACATTTAATACTTGATTCTGTGAATTGAGCCCAAAAGATATGAATTACCTCCACGTCCATGACATGATCCAGTGGATACTAAGCCTGGGGGATTTCCAAGACGAGTTACACTGTGTTGGTCTGATGTCAGTTCTGTAAAGCTAGGACGATGTGCTCCACCAATCACACTTCGAGTGTAACTGGTGGACTGTGAAATGTCTCCAATACTGTAGGAATCTGGGTTTGAGATCCAATTAAAAAAACATTAAAATTTTGTACTTATTTATTTTGACTAACTAAAACAAAAATCTATTAAATTTATCTTAATTGCTTATATTATTGGTACAAAGATCTATTACATAACTAAGCTAGACTGACCTAACTTACGAGACACAAGGTCATCCTTGAGAGCCTTCATCTCAGCCACTAAATCCATAAGAAGAGTTCCACGACTCTTTGGGGTTGGTAGACTGAATCCTTGAAGCTTCTCTCTGATCAGTTGCTGATAATAGTATTCTTGTTCATTGTCACAAATTGTTTGCAGAATCTGTTAAGAAAGAATTATTGTTGTGTTATCATTTTACTGATGGTTTTATCCTTTTGTTTTCGCATGTCAAATGTAGTTTTCTAAGGCAGCCACTGAGTTATTTTCAGAATAAAGACTGATTACACCACCACTCTGGAGGCAAATTTATTTAAAGTCAGCCTGAAAACTAGCTATAAGTAAATTACTCAACAAATCACCATACTGATAGTAGTGTTTTTAATTAGAAGCATAAACACTGAAGAAAGTGTTAATGTTATTAATATAGTAGTTTTAAAAACAGGTTATGAATTAGTTCAGTTCAGTTTAGTTTATTCTAAACATAGCACTGGCACTTACCCTATATTTTATTAAAGGGTACAAAAGGATGAAGAGAGGAGTTCGATGGGTCACTACAAAGTCCAAAAAATTCCATAAAGCAAGTCCACCTGTTTGTTGAGAGAAGTATTTGATAAAAACATTATAATAACCTTTGCTGAAAGGAAACTTATCACTCTAGTACTTTCTGAAGAAAATATATTTAAAAGTATGATATTTAAGTAACTCCATCATACTAATCAAAATGTTTAGTATGTGTAGTTTTTGTAAAACAATCTCGACAGTGTACAATGATCATACAAATACAAAGTTCTACAGTCAAGAAATAAAGATTCTGGATGTTATGAATGATTAATTT
Source organism: Limulus polyphemus (assembly GCF_000517525.1). NCBI lineage: Eukaryota > Metazoa > Arthropoda > Merostomata > Xiphosura > Limulidae > Limulus > Limulus polyphemus. The sequence continues at coordinate 100,644 of NW_013667595.1, forward strand.
TTATTTCAAAAAGATATTTCCTCCAAATGAATATACATATATGGCTAACAGTACAATTAATTATAAAATTTGTTTTAGGCTATGCCTTTTTTTTACTGCTTTAATAACACAGACCTGTGAATTTAAACTTCATAAAATTCGTTTTAGTTTTAATAACAGATTTCCATAATTCAGGTACGTAGATTTCGAAAATAATATTATTCACTTAATCTATCACTTAAGGATTGTTTAAAAATCTGGAATAAAAAAAATCTTACTTAGATCAAATTATTATTTAGTTTACCACAAAGAACATTTTTTATTATTATGTTTGGGTTCTAGAACAGTCGATAAGACTCTAACGTCATGATTGGT
>NW_013667595.1:101007-105122 GCF_000517525.1 Limulus polyphemus
AAATCTATAGCCAGTGGTTGTCAACATTTTAAGCATATAAAATGTGACCTGATTTGAATGAAAATTATTCACTTATGTAAAAGTAAATATGACGTTTTGTGAAAAATCTGTACGTGATGAAGAAAAATGGATATTATTTTCAGATTCAGCGTGCAGGAATTACTGTAGAACATGTAAAAATTTCAAGACAATAAAACCACTGCAGGCCTGTGTAATAAATCACAAATTTATCACTTTCTAAGTCACAACATTGTTTGTATATGTTAATTTAATCATTAGTATATCATTCAGATTATGATGAAGTAAGAATATGAAGGTGATCAAGAAACTCAGATCCAAGCACTAACATATCATTTAATTAAAGCTTACATAATAACTTATTGATGATCACATTATATTATTTTGAAGTTTGAAGATTTTAGTGATCAAGTAATTCAAATCAAAACAATACCATATTGTTTAATAAAAGATATTCTACTTTACCTGATTCAGGTTTACTTACCTATTAGAGTATAAGTTATTAAACGCTTACCAAACAGCTTGTTTCCAAGTTCACGGATACAACGAGCAATCTTATACCATTCTCCTGCTAACTCATGTTCGAAACAGACAATCATCACTTTTAGACCTGAATGAAGAAGGAAACATCAATAAGAAAGATACATGGGGATCCACATCTTTTAAAGTTTATATCTTGAAGGTAGATATAAATATTAGGTATACTTATTTTGGCTTGACAGAAAATTCAAAAATACATTTTATGCCCCTATAATAAATGTATTTTATACACATAATGGCAAGAAATTCAAGGATAAATAGTCTACTCCCTGTGTTAAATGTATTTAACACCCACAAAAGTATCTTAATCTTTTGTTTGGAAATTAAAAACAAAACATCCCCATTTTCAAATATACGGTACTTACAAAGACAAGTCTATGGTACTTACAAAGACATATCTACTAGAAGTGCCTTAAAAAAAACTCCAAAAAACTGAAATACTCCACTTTAATGAACTGGAGTCCAAAACAATTATATAATCTAATGCTTGGTGTATTCTACCAAGAAAGTGAATAAAAATTTTTTACGACAGTGGAAGTCACGTGACGCTGGTAACACGTGATGAGTTTCTAGAAGGATCATGAAGGCCCGAGTGTTTGCCAGACGCCCTCTATTTTAGTATATAAGTCTGGCAAATAAAGCGGAGAGATAATTTTGCAGATAGAGAGATATACAAACAGATAATCGAGTCAAGCCATAAGTAAAGTGTGAATTATAGCTAAGTTAAAGTGACTGTGGAAATTAAGTGTATTGCAAAGTTGTATTGAGAAAAAATAAACTAGTTTTATTTAAGAAAGGACTTGTATCGCTGAAGTTCCTCGGGAAGAATTTATACCGTCACATATATTCAATACATTAAAGACTGTTATTTTGAAACTGAACAACAGAAAAGGAAGTAACATACTATTACTACTCACTTGACACTCGCAAAAACTATTTCAACAAACATTGAAAGATTTTACCAGAAAACATAGTATAAAAGTGCAGACCTTATACGATAAGATCTGGAATGTCACCACATATGTTGATGCCCATTTCAGTCTTGTTCGGTCCTCTCTCCTAAGTAGTGATTTTTGAGCCTACACATCTGTTCAAGCCACTTTATGCTAAATGTGAACCTTACTGTTCTGGAGGTAACATTTACACTTGTACTTAATCTACGTCATTGATGAAATTTCTACTGGATTGTCATGCATCACATAAAGAACATACTCTTTTTTTAAGAGTTTATGCTTTTTACTTTGGTTCCAATAACAACACTAACAGTTTCATGTATCCCCTTTAGAGTTTCTGTGTAATTTCTACCTAAACATAGAATTTCAATTCAATCTGTCACATATGGCATTTCTGTCCTGGAAGCCATGAGTACATTCAGTACATTACTGCTGGGAATAATATGATTTCTTGTAGTTTTAGAGGCATCATGCTGATGTAGCACTGTCTGATTGGTTGAAGGACAGCCAATCATAGTGTAAATTATCAAAAAATGGCTGTACTCTGATGCAGTTGATTTTCAAACAATAGAGAGACAATCCAACAATATTTGTATTTATGTCCATTCTATTCACTGTTCCCATAACTATTTCCAATACTTTATACCAATATTCAGTAATTACAGATGTGAATATCATCACTAAGCACATAAAATAACTTTTACTTCTTTGTATTGTGGAATTTACTACTAAATTAAGAGTCTATCTAAGTATAATTAATTATAAAATAATGTTTCAACATTCTTGGACATGGTTTAATCAGATTAGTGAATTATGGTAACTGGAAAATTTTTATAGCTGTCAACAGGATTACTTTCTCATATATCTGAATCTAAATCCTCTACAAATAAGGGTTTTTAAAACTCCTTCCTTTCACAAGGGATTTCTAAAAACTGTTGACATCTATAGTCAAGTGCTAATCTATGGTTAAGTGCTAATATTCTGTATATTTGCAGTCTTTCCTTAACCTTCTAATTATCTTTTCTTAGTGCATTATCAACAGGTTTGTTGAAAAAACTGAAACACTACTGAAAAAGTAGAAAAGTAAAATTCTAAGGAGATAAAAAAGCACTGCAATTCAATAACATAAAACCAGCCATACACAGAAACCACTTATAAAATATCATGTGTTAAAACACCATTCATCAAGAAAAGCAATTTTCAACAACAATATTAGAGATCTGTACTTCACACCAAGCGAGGTTCAGGTAATCAATCAACTTAATTATTTTTTATGGTATTTCTTATCTGTTCACACAAAGTGTCTGGTTTTCAAATAACATAATTTTAAAAATACATTAAAACAATTTCAATTACAAAATTTGTTGTTTTCATATATATATATAAGTATATGTTATCAGTAAAACATGAGTAAAAATAATTTCGTGTCAAAAAACAGTTTTAACACATTGTATGAGATAGGATGTATAAAAAAAGTTGATAATGTAATGGTATTGATCATTTATTGTTATTGATGTGAAATGATGGAGTTGACAATATATATATATATAGATGTATGCTAGGTTTAACTTTTAATTGTAATTCAGAAAACTTGCGGCTTTTGTTACTGATGTTATTTTATAGATAATTTATGGGTAAAACAGCTACTTTTTAAAACAATAAGCATATTTACCAGATTGTAAGGTTGATGCTTTAAAACTATAAAGCATGCCAGGTTTCTGTTAGTGCACAAATTTATTAAGATTAAAATTTTACAGTTGTGGATTGAAACTTTTGGATATTTAATTTAAAACATTAACACTCACTTCCACTGATTGTTTATTGTAAGACAAAATAGTCTTAATTTCATTCAATGTTAATAAGGCAAACACTGAAGATTAGTAACATATTGTCAGAGTCATGTGCCTTTGTCACATTATTGTCTGTAATGAAATATTATAGATTTTGTTGTTGTCATTACTATCTTGGTTAGTAAGGAGAAGTCTGCTAATTCACAATGCAAAAAAACAGCTATTTGACTTTTAATGATTTTTACTTTATTAGAAGGCATGTTTAATAGTAATAGCTTATGCTTTGGGAGCTCCTGAAGACACAGATATTAGAACTGGTGAAGAAAACAGGAGACCTGGACAAGGAGTATCTGTTCCACTTGTATATATGTATATAACTATTTATTATAGTTGTTTTGAATTAAGAATACTCTGTGTTTTTTATATTAAATTAGTTATTATCAATAACTTCAGATCAAAGCAAGCAAACTACATAGATAACTATGCTTACTGGCTTACTCATAAAACAGAGGAGCTGCATAAACAGCAAGCTAGTCTTTTTGATTTCAGAGGGGATTATGCAACCATAGGGTCAACAAAAGAAGCCTGCTAATGTAATTATCAATACTTCATCATTCTACTTTTGAAAAATAAAGCTTTCATTCCAATATGTGTATATACACATTTGGAAACTACTGGATTTAGCCATAGTTTATGCAGTCTCATGTGTCCTCCCAGGGAAAACAACAAACCTAAAAACTGTTAAAGATATATACACCTGGAAAAAAGTTAAGCACCCCCAAATATTTTTCAGGATTGCTTATTGAAAATAAGG
>NW_013667595.1:105957-125231 GCF_000517525.1 Limulus polyphemus
GTTTTGATATATAAGTTGTTCAGGTTTTTTCACTTAAAAAAAAGTGACATTAATTTCTTAACAACCTAATAGCAATATCAGATTTATTTTAAACAGATCTACAACACAATCTCTTTCACAAAAAATATATGCACATGTTCAAAATATAAGTGAAATTAAACCTTAGTGGAACTGGGCAATTAACTTGATTACCTATGAATATTGATTACATCAATTAGTGTCAGGTAAAGTAATCAGTTAATTGAAAATATGATTAAATTGATTAAAGTCATGAAAAGTATCAACTAATTGAAATTCATTTTTCCAATTATTACTGTTTTCAGTTTTTCCAATTATCCAAGTCTCAAGTGTCAATAATAAATTTGTTGAAGATTAATTGATTAGCAAATTACTCTAATTGTCCATCTTTATAAATTCTTAGACAAAAGAAAAAAGGGGGTTCAACTTATTATAAACTATTCTGTGCTGCTTTAGAAAAACGTTGTTATCTCCACATTTCACATATACTTTCCTGTTACAAGTGGATCATTGGAGGTAAGCTATCAAACTATCATGATATGAAAGGCAGTTTAAACATATACTAAAAACTTGAAGACTACTTTAAATTAAATCACTTGTGCAACAACATGGATATTCAGACTCTTTTAAGTCAAAGTACTAGTGCTTAAAACTTACTTTACCAACACTTCAAAAAATCTTAAAAATGAAAAACCAACCTAGGAATCCAATTTGAAACAGAGAAGAGCGAGGCTTCCTTGGAGATTTTTCAGGTCCTTGACCTTCAGATACCGATTTTCCTGTAGATGTGTTCTTGGACTGTGGAGGAGTAAGGCCATGGATAATAACAGCCAGAGCAAAACTAATATCCATCTGACAAAGTCTCAGGGAATCTGGGTCAAATAAAAACAAATCATATTTAAAAATAATATATATAGATATTTAGTTTGACTTGATTTGTATGTATTTGTATTTTGTACTTATGCAAAGCTGCTAAGGCTATATTGCTGCCAGTCAGCATCATCCTACCATCCATGCTAAAGGATTGACTGTCATTCTTATAATGAACCCACAACCTAAAGTACGGGAAATCTTTTGAGTGTTTTGAACTTGATTCGCCATCTTTGAAATCCAGAGCTTTGCCACAAGACCAACCCATGTCCTAACTTAGTTTATCAAAACATTTCTTTTAACTCTCTTCATTTAATACCTTTGAAGCTTTAGTTTTTGTATTTAATCTACTAATGAACAGTTTTATTAATTAATTTTTATGATTTGACATAGTATCATGTTAACTTGAATCTTATTATTCATGTCTTTATCACGACAGTTTTGATCACTATCAGATTAATACATAGGCCACCTGCAGCCATATAGGGGCCTTGCCGGTCACCCAAGTAAAAAAAAATTATGGTTTGTAAAACTAGCAGAATAGATGCAAGAGTAAGTTATTATTATTCCCAAATATTACCTGGGCCTAGGGCCCCCACTACACCTTAATCTGGCCTTGGGTTTGATTCTTTCATATACATAAAACTATAACCAATAATACATGAGATTCTATTAATATTTTTAATTTGATGCAAACACACAAATAAACCATTTGTATTTTTTCACAAATTAAAAAATATATTTTATAAAACAAATTGTTTCAACATATAACATACTGTTACGACAGCGGGGGTCACGTGACGAGTATTCTAGAAGATTCGCGATAAACGCTAGTGTGTTACGACACAGAAGTCAAGTGACGATGGTAGCACGTGAGGAGAGTCTAGAAGATTCTAGAACAGGCTACACGGCTGGTATTATCATATATATGTGCACTAGACAAAGGAGACAGCAGGCAGAGAAGGAGAGAGAGAGTGGGGAACCAATGACAGCAGTTACAGTCGGCGGGAACCGAGGATAGCAGATACAGAGATCGGAACTATAGTTGCTGACAGTCGGAGATAGAGATGGACAATTGAGTCAAGCACGGTAGAAAGTGAGTGAATTGTTGTGAACTATAGTGTGTATAACTGTGAAAATTAAGTGTATTGTAAAGTTGTATTGAGGAAGAATAAACAAGTTTTATTTAAGAAAGGACTTGTATCATAGAAAAATTAACAAACAAACATACAGAGACGTAACAATACTATTAAAGTATCTAGAAGTATCTAGAACTTTTATTCTGTTTCTTGCTGTGTGATAAAAGTTAACTTTCCTGGGTAGACTTATAACAACTATTGGAAGTTTAACAAACTTTTATTACTGATTACATTATATGAGGTTACTTTCACAGAACATGTATAATATGTAAATATATTACCTTTAATTCCACTAGTTACACGCACACACATAGGAAGAATCAAGTTCATTAGATAAATTTCAGTTTTCTCTGGGCTGGAACATACAGCACTTACTCCACCACAGACACTCTCTAAGGTCAGAGAATCCTATAATAAGATACAATCTTCATTTGATTATACACAAAAGCAGAGCTTATATTCAAATTCAAGTTTTACTTGGTAAACAACTTTTAGGCTTTTTTATGGATTAAAAAAATCCACTCAATAAAGATAACAGCAAAAGCAACTTACCCCACCAAACTGCTTACGTTCAATATTTAGAAAAAATGTTCATCTTTAGAGTTAAGATATGACTACTCAAACAAAAATAAAAATATTACTTCTACAAATAAAGATAAAAGATTAGCAGATTAGTACATCTACAAGACATGATCAAATGTAAACATTTGAAAACCAAGTAATTAGCTGTTATAAATGAAAAGTGCAGCTAAATAACCAATACACAAATCAGGATTGAAGTTAAAAATCAACTTATTTGACCCACCTGAACACAAAGAAAGGACTAGCTTTATATAGTATATAAGAGTAAAAGTTAAAGACTGTCATATTTATCCCAAATGATCAAATCCATAGCTAAAGAGAACTAATATAAATGGTGATATACTCAAGTAAGGATGAAAGTGAAAAATTAAGTAATTCAGTCCATGCAACAACATGTGATGATGAAGGTCAACATTCTTACCCCAAGAGCCAACATCTGCATTGCTATAAGTCTTACAGCCACAGAGACAAAACTGGCAGGTGGAGACTGAGACAGAGCTGCCAAAGATGTGTTAAAAGTTGACAGACTTTCAGTGGCGAGTGGTAAAGTATAGTTGTCTCCAAGCAATATCCCCTGACATACAGCTGTCAGAGACTAAAAAAATAGATTTATTGCAGTTTTATGTAAGTGCATGTACAAGCTTTGAAGAATCTTAGTTCAAATAACATAATTAAATGATAGACACAGATGTCTCAGTAACTGAATTTTATATCTAATCTAAGTATTTTTTTAAATGACTTATTCCATTAGAAACATAGAATAATAAGAATAACAGAAATATGTCCAATTGTAATCATCTTATAATAACTTTAAAGCAAAGTTTATAAGACAAACAACTTACCTTCAGATGAGGCAGATGTGCAATATATGTGTGTTTGTACAAAGTCAAGTAAACACCTAGAAAATTATGTATTTTCATTACACAGGATGTAAAAATTTCTGTTTTCAGAATAAAATATGAAAGTAAGCATACCTCTAAATGAAAAACTACTTAATTTAGTTAGACTTTGATATTAATATCATGATTTACACCATTTGTTCTGTAAACTTTATAGTTGGTTGTGAGAAGACATCAGTCGAGGGGCCCGGGATTGTCTTTTCTTCAAATCCCACTTAATGCTAATTTTAACAATAAAGAGAAAGTGGGCCTGGCAAGGTTGTTTGCCTCGGGGGCCTGTGCTGGCTCTTGATGTCCCTGTTGCTTGCATTAGCCTACAACTGTGAAATATTGAATAGATCCACATCGGTTTGTGTAGTCTTTACCTAGGTATTTTGGCACTAGTACTTTCTCAACTTAAATTTTCCTGCTTCTTTTTTAAAAGTTTTATCCTGTATTTCTGAAAAGATACTTCTTTTATCACTTTCCTGACTCAGGGTGAGATTTGAAATAGTGGGTGTCTGTGTAACATGACACTGTTGCAGTGAAAATTTGTGCTAGATATGAGCTTGCTGAAAACACATACTTCTGATTTGTTAATATATAGCCTCAAAGTAAACTTTATGATTCCCAGAGCTACAACTGTTTTTCAGCCAGTTGTACTCTCTTATTTGTAACTACATATATAACAAACTGCTGAACAGTGAGACACAATTAAGCAAACTTTAGCAAATATCCCAAAGAACTGATACTACTATTTTCTATTTTATTTAAACTTTACTATTCCAATAATGATCATACTATTTCCAAATTACACAATTTATTTCATTCCTCTTTACACACCATTTTATTCTACTTTACTTCAAGAGAACACTGAGTCCATTCTATTCCTGCAGTGTATCTCATTCTCCCATTGTATATACTTTATATCCACAGAAACTTTTAATTTTTCTAAGTTCTTATATGGAACACCTTAAACCTAATTGAGGTTATACAATCAATTTAGCCTTATATGTTACTTTTGGGAGACTGTCTGATTAAGGAACTTATTAACTTTTTTAATGGAATAGTTGCATAGTTTTCTACTTCAACCTGTGTGTATAGCACTGTCTTGTAGCTATCACATGGACAAGATATTTCAGTGTTTGAGTGCCTGTTTTCTGGTTGGTCAGCTACAAAGAGAGTGTATATTATGAATGCAATTTTAGTGCTTTGAGATCAAAATCGTTTTAATCTTCGATGAGAGGGCTACATCTTTGATCTGAGAGAGACAAGACTTATTGTAAAAATTCCATTATTATTTTACTGTATTATCGAATTTATTAATTGTATGCCTTTATTTTAATTATCTTAGCTAAATGCTAATATTAAGTTTTGTTCGTTTTATCTCATACATAAAAGTTACTATTATCTTGATTGGCTAGTAAACTACAATATATAAGAGATATTTCTGTGTTTGGATTCCTATTTTCTGATTGGTTAGTTACAGAAATAATGTGTATCCTGAGTGCAAATTTGGTGGTTTCATATCAGAATTGTTCTAACCTTTCATGACAGAACTTTGTCTTTGATCTGAGAGTGAGCTGAGACTTACTGTAAAAGTTCTGTCTTTATTTTACTGTCTTCTCTAGTTTGTTGTTCATATGCTTTTCTTGTAGTTGTCAGTTCCTTTCTTAGTAAATTCTAACATTCAATTGCTTTACTATTAATTTTTGTTCTATTAATCTCATACGAAGTCATTACTATCTTGACCAGATAGAATAGTACATGTGCAACTAAATAAGCAATGTTAAAATTACTTTAATACATCAAAAATCTTTCTTACATGATGTGATCACATGTTGATATTTTCATTAGCTAAATTATCGAGTGTCTCCAAATGATAATAAACCTTTTCTGTAACCTAAATTTCAATCTTAATTTTGCCTTTAGAAATCTAGCCTTTAAGAAATGATAATTCTTAGTTATTTAAAAGTTTCTATTAGCTAGAAATTTTTTGTTGTCTTTCAAAATTTGTAGTGCATAATGGAGGGATTTACACATTTTGATAAAGAGTTTAGAAAAAACGACCTTTACACTCCAGATATATATAAAATATTTTCTATTTAATCAACGTTTCACCTTTCAGGGTTAATATACAATATATAATATTAATCCAGAGGAAGCCGCAAAGGCGAAACATTGGTTAAAAACAAATATATTTTATATATATATCTGGAGTGTAAAGGTTGTTTTTTCTAAACTTTCTATTAGCTAATCTAAAATTTAAGATACAAATTAAAATTCTTACATTCCTTCAAATATCCATAACAGAACCTATGTTCTTGTAATTTCAAAATTTTATTTTCACACTTAGAATATCTCTTAAAATCTGATTGTTGCTCTTATTTCTAATCAGATGGGCTAAAGAAAAATATTGTGGAAACTTTAACTTGATTAAAAAATGAAAAATAAAAGAGATAGGATATAAAAGGTATGTAGATAATACTTTTGTTGTATTTAAAGAAAAATAATGTATATTCATTTTTCTTAAATATTTAAATTCTCAACATCTTAACAATATATTTACAGTAAGAGAGCAAAGAAAATCTATCTTACATTTTCTTGAGCTATAAATAACTTAATTAAGGTAACAATTTTCAAGTTCAGTTTCCATAAACCAATCTTCACTATTTATAATTTCATTTTAATAGTTTTATGTTTAAGAATTTGATCAGTAATTTAGTACATTAGTCCTAAAAGATAGTCAATTCCTCACAAGTTTTTCGTTAATAGTTGAAAACAAAAAACTCCTTCACATTATCTTTAATAAAGAATTTGATAAACAGTTATCTAGATCCCTAAATTAAAAATGTGTTACATAGTAAGGTGTTAACTGGACTGCATGCATTAAATTTGAATAAGAAAGTATAAAGAAAGATCTACAATGTGGGTACCATAAATATCATTACTAATTGTGTTCAAACCAATACAGGTTCTCAAGTCAGGGGGCATGTGCAACTTATGCCATATAATTCGTCTACTATTCATCATCACATCTTGACTGTGTCCATCCAATGAGGACTTTTGCTTCTTAACTAGTGCACAAGACGAGAGAACTTTACAAAATAAAGAAAACTCACTTATTTAAATTTAAACTAATGTTGTAATTTGGTCTTTATGGATTCATTATTTTCAGTGATTGTGAAAATAAATTAGAGGGTGGCTCATTAATGTATTGTGATTTTGCTGTTCAGGCAGATGGTCTTAATTAGCCAGTTCATTAGGATATGCACAAGTGTGTGATTTGTAAATGATACAATACATAAATTACAATTAGCTTTAACTTTAGTGTAGTTTAATCCAAATTTAACAACAAAGTAAAATGTATTTTAAACAGCTAACACAAACACTATCATGTCATATTGTTCTAATATATAGATATATATATTCTGTGATGTTCAAAATATAAATATGTAATGCAAGGTAAAACAAGTGCAAATTCTGTTTATGAAACACCTATGTCCCCATTAATGTTTTACTACACATTTATGTTCCCCTAATTTGATGATGTAGTATCTGTAAACAAGATTAAGAAGGTTTTTCTATGCACCAGTGACCTTTGATCCATAACCTCAAAGGTTAATCAGGTCTAGAATTTTGTATGTAGTGCCTGTTGTGTATGTTTGGTCACTATTCATTCACTCAATATTGAAATATAATGTCAACAAGGTTGGAGAAGATTTTCTACATACCACTGTTCTTTTGACCTATAATCATCAAGAGTTAATAAGGTCTAGAGCTTTGTATGTAGTACCTGTTGTATAAGTTTGGCCAAAATACATCCATCCAATTTTGAAACATCCTGTCTACGAAGTTGGAACAAACAGACAGACATGGGAAAACCAATATGCCCTGCTCTGCAATGCTTCACAGTGAGGCATCATAAACCAATGTAACACATCCCAACCCAAATACTAATGTGAAAATAACTCCAAAACTTAAATCAACACAATTCATTCCAATTCAAGTACTAATTGAAAATAAACATAAAAACAAAAATCTAGACAGCTGGAAAGAAAAAAAAAAACTACCAAAACCTGTGAAACTCAACTCACTAATCTAACAATTAAAAACCAACATAAAACACTTATAAAAGCTTGTTTATTCAAAAGTTAAAACCAACATGAAACATCTATCTATGCAGATTGATAGTTTACAGACTAGTTGATATCATTTATACACAATTAAATTGAAGAAAACAACAAATGTAAACACACCTTTATTAAAATTATCCACCAAATAAAATTAATTTTTCTATCAAAAAACGTATATGATGAATAGTAATAACATTCGACTTCCTTTTTTTATAAATAATCTTTACTAAAATGAAAATAACATAAAGAATAAGTCTAATTGCAATATTATAAATTAGGGGTGCTTATCTCATCATAGTAGTTGATACGTACATATCTAGATATTGATGCCACCATACGATACATATCTAGATACAGTTTTACCAATGGTTTGTTACAAAGTTTGACAGTCTTGTCTGTAATTTATTATCTATATTATTTAAGTATTTCACACTTTACAGTGCTTTTTCAAATTCTCAGGTTTGATCAACTAAATGGCAGCTGGCAAGAGAAGTAAAATAAAAAAGTTAATATCTGTCTATCTATTTTGTTATTGTTAATTTGTTATGTTACATTGCATGTAATGTTTTGATAGAAGAAATGAAGACAACATGTAGTATTCAATACCCATCTTCATTTATTGAATCATTAATTTTTAGCAAAAATACTTTATTAGAAATTCTGATTTTTTCTGTACAAAAGACTTATAATGTTTACTGAAAGCTTGCCAAATTTTGTGAAGATACATAAACTGTATCGTATTACCACACCTTTATTATAAATGCCTGATTTCATTTCAGTATATACTTTAACAGTGATACATAATACATGATTATTAATTAAAATATGTACAATATAATATCCAAAGTCAACTGTCATTTGAAGAACAAAACAATTGTTTCTGTGTAAAACTATTGTAAAACTTAACATAAAAAAATTACAATTTGAGCTTTTATATATACACATCTAGTCAACTATTGTATTTTTTGCTTTTGACCACCTGTTCACATCATTGTGAACAAACACCTGGATATTGTTAATCAAGCCACAAGTTTGTATACAAAGGTCAGATTATAAATATCCTGCTAAATTTTCATTTAAATTTATTCATAATTTTCATATCATGAAACCAATTTACTTTACAACAGTATCATCCAGAATACTTTAATATTTCAAAAGATGTTACCACATAAATTACCTATAAGTAAACCATTTCTAAAGCATTTTCACATAATATACAAACTATAAAAGTTAACAAAGTATCAATAGTTTGATACACATAATGTAAAAGTTATAAATAAACTTACCAAAGCATCATGTCTGTATTTGAAGGTTATCAACAATTTAATATGCATAATGTAAAAAGTATAGATAAATTTAACAAAGTATCATGTCTGTATTTGAAGGGTATCAAGAGTTTGGATGATAGTATCAAGTTGTGTAAAAAAAAAATAATAATAAACTTATAAATGCTGGTTTAGCAACTGACTGAATATTTATTAAAAATAATATATTGAGCTGAGCTCATTCATTGTTACAACAAACTAAAAAAAAAAAGATTTAAATTTAATTTTTCTTTACCTTTTAGTAGAGATCTAGCTGCTTCCCAGTCAACCAGTCTCTGCAAAATAAACTGTACTGAGCAACTAAATTTATTTGTAAAAACAATTCAGCCTAAGTACTTTTATAAAACAATACATATTCTTTCCTTAACAACAAGCATGTAAAAAAAAGAAATATTACAAAAGTTTAATTCAAAGGCACAATAAATAATTTTGATCCAACATACCTTTATAGTTTGCTTCTTAGCTATCTTATTAAATGTCTTGTCCAATCGACGTAGAACCATTATGAGAGCTGGACGCATAGCTTCCTGGACCCACTCAGTATTAGGAAGAACTTCATTCATATAGCGGTGCAGTCCTCTACAGGCCATGGTGGCAGGATCGTATGGTGATACTTTCAATAAACTATGGGCAATTTCTGCTAGACGCTGAACAAAAGTATAACACATAATTACTCAAATGAAATAACACTGAAAACAAAAACAATGATAAATAAAAAATTTTTTACAAACCATACCTAATTTCTACCACTAATCTACTGATAATGCAATATTTGCTATTCATAAGCTAAAACATCTAAAAAAGCATTTTCTGATCTTGACTGCTCATTATTTAATTTAAAATTTCACTCACTAAGTGGCACTTCAAATCTAAGAGTTCAGTTGCCTTCGAAGTTAAATCAGGAACTTTTTTGCTAAGAGTTGCAAGTCGTCGAGTGCAGGTAGTGAGAAACTCTGAAATCACAAACAATATAGTGTCTCTAGGCTTGCGAAATTCTGCACGTAGTATCTCACTGTCTTCTACATGTCGATCATACTGAGACTGCTGCTGTCGACGAGAGATGTAAAAGCTACAGTAAGGATTGAATACATGCATGAGTAAAGTGACAAATGTTTTTAAGGAAGCACTGAAAAAACTTTAAAAACAGATGAGATTAATGCTACTATAAGAACCAATGGTAGCTTTCAGGAGGAGAAAATAAAGAGGCCATAGCTCCTCAAAGATTTTGAACAAATAAAATATTTCTTAATTTTTATATGAATACTTATATTTTATTTGTTTTGGGTGTAAAAGTTTTGAAAAACTGCATGTTTTCTGTAGCAAGATAGTCAAAAATCTTCTCTTGCACTTTGTCATTCATTGAGGTGACATCTTATGAGATGCAGAACAGTTGCTCCTCTTGGCTCTTTGTTTTTAAAATCTGAACTTGTGATGAAAACAGCTGAGAGAACCAAAAAAAATTATCTTAAGAGAAGTTTGCAATAGGAGGAGTATGCAAGCTTCACAAGGTCACAGTGATAAAGAGCTGGTATAAAGTTAATGTTTATGTGACTGTTCAGTGTTTTTAAGGATACAAACAATTAACAGTGAGTTTCATTAAATGATGTGCATTGACTTGGTGAAAAAATGTGACAATTTATCTTGATTTGGAAGTTATTTTAAGAGTTTTAAAGTTTAAACAATAGTTAGGCCTTGTATGGTATGACAGCAGTTGGTAGTTAACATGTTTACAGCAATGAAAGACTGATGACTCAACTCACACACATATATATATATATATATAAAAATCTAGACACCTAAAGTAAATACATCTTTAACTATTCAATTTTTCTAAGTTTGGGGTTAAAATATCACTGGTCTCCTTCTCAATATTAACTGCTAGCTGCCACTGAAAAAACTTATGAGTGAAGGTAGGGAAGAATGAAATAATGTGTAAACCATACTTTATTTGCCAAATCCAGTGTCGATGAGGCAATTTTGCCCAATACCAGGGCTCATTAGGCTAGTAGGGATACAACATAGTAGTGGTCACAATGCTTTTTATATAGTCAATTCATTTAATTTATTTGATTAGGGACCTGACGCCCTGAAAGAATCAAATCAATAACATTGCTAAGGATTGAAATTATTTCATAAGGGCTACCAAATAAACTAGAAGCTATATATATTTCTAAATCAACATCTCCTTACCTGCCATTCTATAAAAACCTAGTATCTAGTAGTACTATAACTAAGACAAGTATTTCCATTTTGTCCCGAAATAAAATTTGAAAGATAAAACCTTTAATGACAGTTAACACTCCTATTATGTTCAGAACTTAGGTACATACGTTTTGGGTCATATTGACCCAATGCAATTTCAAACAATTTGAAATAGCATTGAATAGATAAAGTTAACATTCTCTTTACCTGAAAATACATTTCTGATAGATACTAACCTCTCTACACACAGTAGCTATTCCTTTCATGTCTGCCTTTGATATTTTGTGCATGCCACTAGCCTTGAGATATCTCCCACCTAAGACACATGTTATAACATGAACTGTGCTAGTGCATGATGTAATCATAATGCAACAATAGCTCTCCACCAGTAGGAGGGCATCACATCTACCATGCATAGTAGATCCACATAAGCACTTACATTTGAAATTAACTTCAGTCTTAGACGAGGCAAGAATAATGTTCAACAGTAGTAAGGAGGAAGGGTGGGAAGAGATGTGTCTTATCAAAAATACATTTTTAGGTAAGGAAAATGTTAACTTCCAAAATGATAGACTTGCCTCTACAGTAGGTAGAATTAAATATTGATGTGATGGAGGGGCCAGTGCAATTGCAAAAACCTAGGTGAATCTATGGAGTGTGATACTCTATAATGAGGGCTTACTTAGAGGGGTAACACACATGAAAGACCTCATCCATCTCATGCAGGGTTTACTCTATACCCAGATGGAAATATGAAAGGATGAAGCAAAATGAGGCCACGTCTATAGGGGCAGAAATAGACATGACCAACCAAGCATTTGCACACAACAGGTCAGTTGGAAATGACAATCCCATGTACAATCCATGTCCTACTTCCCACTCAGTCTCTCTCTGGAGGGACCACTCAGCCAGTGAGTAACTCTCCAAGTCAACCAACCAAGCAGCTAGGAATTGGTAGTGACAAGGGTCTCCTGTGTACCACTCAATGATCAGGGAGATGGGGGAGGAATGCACACTGGGGAGTCATCAGAAAGTTGACTAGACCCTATTGGACCTAACCACCACAAATGTCTTTTACTGGAAAAAGTGCAATAAGTTACAGAAAAATCTAATTTAAAAGGCTGGTATGCATGAGCTAGGTAAGTGAGCAGACACTTTCCTGGTGCTGGCTTTTTCCATGATATTCCATGGAAAGTACAGTCTGAAATGGACAATGAAATATATACATACCACTATAGTGGTTTTGTGGAAAAACCAATCTCAACACTGTGTACATTAGGATCCAAGACAAATGGGTTTAATGCTTTCTGTTCCCCCTAACTAAATGTAGGTTTAAGGAAGAATACCCTGTAAGGCAACACCAGCTGCAAGGTGGGTTCTGAGAAGTGAATGGAATGGGAGTACATTATAAATAAGTAAAGAAATAAGAAAGGTACTAACACATTAAAGATGGTGAGTAGACTGGATAATGGCAACTGGAGGGAAACAAAAACCTGAGGGAGCTGAAACCATCAGAAGGTGGAAATACTGGGAGACAAAGGTATTGGGCATAGTTCTTATTCCAACTTGGAGAACCTTGTCCAAGGGACATCGAAGGTGTGAGGCCAGAGAGTGAGTTAAGAGACAGATTGTATGCAATGAGGCGTGACACAGCCTGCAAGTATCTCCATCCTGGGAGGAATATAAAACCTGGATGAGCTGATGAATCTATCTAGAAAGAACAGAGGATGAGAGATCCCTGGAAGAAGAGGGGTCCTCTGGCAAGAATAAACTATTGCAGTAACCACAAAATGGAGCCATGCATGCCAACGTAACTCTTTACCACCTGAACCAGATACAAAAGGTGAACAGGGCCAGTACAACCAAAGAAAGTCAAGATTAATGGACATGCATGTTCTCCCTCTGGAGCCACCCAAGGAAGAAAAGAGTGGGCTATGACTGGTGAGAAATGGACCAGACAAATCCCATGCATGAAAGCAAAGGGAGGACACTCCCAGGTGAAAGATGTATGAGGCTGGAGCAAAAGTGACTGCAATGTAGGAAGAGGTGCCCTGGATGCCAGTTGGTGAAGAAGAGGAAATCAAGAATGAACTAACCAAAAAGGTTTTACCAGTAGAATCTAAAAAGTAGTGTTGCAAATCAATGCCAAGACAGGTTAGAGAAGGCAAGGAGGAGGATACACATACAGAAAAGAAATGAGACCAGTCCTGGCTTAGGGTATCCACAACCAGAACTGCTTAGCCAGTTCAGTATTGAGAGGAGTGGCAAAGGCATCAATTATTGGTGTGCCCAACTCAGAACAAATCCAACAAATACTTGATGATAGTGATCGCTCTATAGAATGAATCTTATCTGATTGATAAAGTCGAGTTGCCACCAAGTTCAAAGCTCCCAGGACATGACAGTCTGTCAGATAAACTTAATGTGAGTGAGCCTAAAACAGAAAGTCTAATGTGTGGAAACAAAGGTCTCTGAAGCAATTCCCACCCCAATGATTGATATGGGAATGACTGTAGAACATTGATATGGAAGGTATGCTCCACAGAAGAACAAAATGCCGAAGCTGTGGGGTCATCCAGAAACATGCTCCATCATGTAAGATACGTGTCAGTGAAGAGATGGAAATCCAGATGGTGGGCACAGTGGGATGCCAATCATAGTTTTGGCATGATTCAGCCACCAAGACAGATTCTCGAGAAGGTGGCAGCATCACAAGAGAGGGAAGCCATATGTGAGCCAAGCCTAGAGGGACAAGATGTTCTAGAGATATCAGAATTCCCAAAAGAGATAAAACCTCTCATGCAGGAAGTATAGGAGATGCAACAGTTGAAGTGACTAGATATTCCATGTCCCATAGACAAATGGGAAAAGCCTGAGTCCGACTGAGCTGAGAAGTGAGAATGACTCCAAGGTGAATCAAATATTGAGTTGAAGTCAGGAACAACTTGGAAAATCTTGACTAGCCAATCTAGACAAGTTGCCTTTTGGAGGAGAAGTGACATGGCCGAGAAGGAGGCCTCCTGAGAAGAGGCAAGGAGAAGCCAGTTGTCCATGTAATAATGGAAATGAAGTTCAGGACTGTGAGTATAGCGAGAAAAAGCTCCCATGACTTGGCTAAAGACATAAGAAGCTGAAGCAATGCCAAAGGAGAGAGCTTAAAACTGGTACAACTGATCCCAGTGATTGAAACAAAAGAAACAACAGAAAGGACAGGGCAATCAGAATGTAGAGAAAGATGTCTGAGACATAAACCTTGGTTATTTATAGTCCAGGGTAAAAGGACTAATAGAGAGGATG
The DNA here is from genome assembly GCF_000517525.1 of Limulus polyphemus. Taxonomy (NCBI): domain Eukaryota; kingdom Metazoa; phylum Arthropoda; class Merostomata; order Xiphosura; family Limulidae; genus Limulus; species Limulus polyphemus. The sequence continues at coordinate 120,405 of NW_013667595.1, forward strand.
AAATCCCTCTATCTGGAACCAAGAAATCATTAAATAATGGTTCAAAGAAGAAAGTTTGATGACGGGATACAAGTCCCTGGTCTTTTTTTGGGACAACAAAAAGACAATAATAAAACCCTAGAGAGAGGCAAAGGATCTTCTCAATGGCTTTCATGGCCAAAAGATCTAATACCATGGTCTGAACATGCAGAAGGCACTGAGTATTGAACGAAATGGAAGAGAAAAAGAGAATAGAGAAAAAAAAGACGAGAAATGCTATGTGTTAGGGCCTGAATGACCCACCAGTCAGCTGCAAATGGGATTAAAAGGTCTGCAAACAGAAATAAATGTGCCACTAAGAGGCCTGAGTAGACTGTGTACAAAGGGAAGGAGTCACTAACAGCCAACCCAATGGGAGGGGAATAGCAAGAAGCAGTAGAGGGACAAGAAATGGGAAAAAAGAGAAAGGTAGAGGGTTCATGGGGTCGAAGAATCAAAGTGGACACATGAGATTATGAGAGACCAGTCAGCAGCAAAAGGGGTTAAAATGTCTGTCTGCAAACAGAAATAAATGTGTCGTTAAGAGGCCTGAGCTGCCTGTGTACAAAGGGAAGGAGTCACTAACAGCCAACCCAATGGGAGGGGGGATAGCAAAAAAGCAGTAGAGGGACAAGAAATGGGAAAAAAGAGAGAAGTAGAAGGTTCATGGGGTCAAAGAATCAAAGTGGACTCATGAGATTATGAGAGACAAGAAACCACACAGAAAAGGGAGGAGAATGATGTTGGACAGCCTTGACCAGAGTCTCCAAGGTGTTGGGAACACTCCCAAAGACTTCAGGGCACAGAAAGGGAGCCAAATGGGGGTTATAGAAGTAAGATTGGAAAAGACGAATGGAAGAGAGAAGAGCGTCATGTTCCAGAAAGTCCAGCAGCAGAGGAATGAAGTAAGTAGGGACAAGGTAAAAGATGAAACCTGGCCAAGGTATTCTAAAGGATCAACCATAGATCCACAGAAAAACTATCATGATCATGGTGTAGGGCATCAGATAGGAGATGAAGAGAGTATAGGTGATGAAGGAGATGAGTAAGAAAAAAGTAAATATGGGAAAAGTGTTACTGGAGATAGGGTATCAGCCCAACAGGTAGAAGGGACTTCAGAGATTGGGAGTTCAAGAACAGAAAAGGGGAACAGCTATAAGCCATAGTGAAGGAATCCTAGATTTGAGGAGGAGGAGGAGGCATTTTAGAATGGGAATGAAGATAAACCAGAAACATGGACAAATATGTCTGGAGAAGGAGGAAAACCAAATAATTCTCAGCATGAGAGTCAGGAACAGAAAAAAAATCAAAGAACATAGGAAAAAAGAAAAGTAAATAACATATCTGTGAAATCAAATCGAGAAAGAGGTTTGAAGGAGAAACATTATCCTCAACAGGTAAAGAGGAAACTAATGCAAACCCAGGAGGTGGAAAGAGCTGATTAAGGTCGTCATCCTTGTGGTTGGGTTCAGAAAGACAAGAAAGAACTTCAGATGCTGGGACAGGAAGTTGAGGCAAAGAAGGCACCAAACAGTGAAGTAACATGTTCAACAGTCAACGAGTCACCAGTGGCTACAGACAAAGAAAGGGCAGTGTTGCCAACATTGCCATAGCCTCTGAAGGAGGTAGTAGTCACCATCACTTGAGAATTCATGATTGTTGTAGCAATTCTCTGGATCAAAAAAAAAATTATTTTTTTTTGAAGTTATTTAGTGGTGATGTAGTTTTAACTCAAAGTTAAAACAAATTAAAAGTACACCAAAAAAATTAACACTGTGAAAAGGCAGCAAAAATATCATAAAATTGATTAAGTTTAAACCTAAAGAAGCACATCCATTAAAGACAGTGCCAAGGATAAGGATGAAGTTAATTTTGAGTGCAAGTACTTTTGAGCATCTACTGTGCATGGAGGATGTATTGATTTCCTATTAGTGGAAGGCTTTATGTGCATAATGGTTATATAATGTAATTGTGCAGTTCACATTATAACACGTCTTAGATGGGAAATAGCTCAAGGCTCGTGTTATGTGCAAACTACCAAAGGCAGATGTGGGAGAAAAAATTATTGTGTGCAGAGAGATAAGTTTATTGTTTTAGAAATATACTTTCTTTAGAAACCATTTACTCTTATACATTAAAAATTATAGTAAACTCTCATTAAAGTAAATGGAAAGAATATATTTAATTGCATCACAATGTTATGGAAAACAGTTATGGTAACATCACATACAAGTTAACGATAAACCAGAGAATATTTAACGGTTTCCAATATTGTTTGTTTGTTGGTGTTCAATTTTGCGCAAAGCTATACAAGGGCTATCTGTACTAGCCATCCCTAATTTAGTAGTGAAAGACTAGAGGGAAAGCAGCTAGCCATCATCACCCACCGCCAAATCTTGGGCTACTCTTTTACAAATGAACAGTGAGATTGACTGTGACATTATAATGCCCCCACAGCTGAAAAGGCCAGCATGTTTGGTGGGATGGGGATTTAAACCCACAAACTTAAGATTGCAATTCGAGCACCCTAACCACCTAACCATGCCAGGCTTCCATTATTAAAGATGGTTTTGAAAGCTTAATATGACTATTACACACTTCTATGTTTTTGTACTAGACTGAATTAAAAATAAATTATTAAAGCTTTCTAACAAGGTACTTAATATAACATACTTAGAATGACTATCCTCATCAACTTCAAATGGTGGAGAGCAAGCACCTTTCGAAGCATTCTTGATGCTAGAACCACGAAGATCTATAGCACGATGGGGACCAGTATAGTTTCTACAAAAAATATTTTCACAAGAAATCAGCTACTGTAATATTTTAAAAAACATTTTACAAAAATGAATATTGTGCCTAATTAACTATACAGAACTTACAGCTAGCACATACTTAAGCTACAAGAATAATAAAGATGCAATATTTACTTCCTACCTTCTTGTTTAAAAATACAAAACTCTCAGAGTTGAGATGAATCACTGAACTACTGCATAGTTATAATACAATGTTCTTGTACTAATTCCAAAATTTCCAAATTAATTAAATTACTAGTAAAATGGAAAATTTTAGTTTTAAATCAAAACTATCTTACATATCCAAAATATCATTTTTATTAATCAAAGTTAATAAAAACAAGAGAACTGTAAATAAAGTTATTATATAAAAAACAGGAAATTCTTTTCAGGAGTACAAAGCTGACACTGAAGTATTCATTGCAGTTAACTACCTTGAAGATGAAAAATAAAAGTATTCTAAAAGAACAGATGTAAGTCTTAAACATGGAAGGTTATTAACCAGAAGCATATCTTAAAGAAAGAGAAATAAGAAAATTAAAAGTAAATTTTAAGTATGACCTTTGATTATGTTTGTTATCTATTGACTCATCACACAGGGACTCCATAGCATATATCTTGACTCCATGGATGCAGTGTGATTCAGTCAGCCATGGAAAAATCTTGTGGGTGCTCACAAGCATAATTTTTCATAATAAAATGCGTTTTTGAAGAAAAGCAAAGCAAAAATAAAATAACTCACTGAATCTTTTTATGTGCATAACTGTTACTAAAGGAGCTGACTTTGTGAATGCATTCATATTTTGAGACCCCAGCATACTGGCTTATGTGAAGAAGATTCGATCAGATATCCATGAAATTTAAAGAGGCAGAGCCATAAGAAAAAGGAGTACTAGATTTATGGACATAGTTTCTTTACTAACAAAATGGTGCCTTAACAGGTATCCACAAGCTAAACATATTGTACAGGTAAAATTAAAAATTCAGTTTGGTCTAGTTATGAAATAAATAGTCAAATCAAGAATGTTGCTTTGCTTACACAGCAAACCCCCCCTCACACATGATTTTCACCAACAAGCACCCACTGAGAAAAACAAAAGTCAGTATCAGTGCTCTAAAATGTAGAATAAAAGTTTCAGTTCTGTTTTTCAAAACACATATAGAGACTGTGCCTACTAGTAATTAATAATAAGACTATTTTATGAACTTTGTGTCTGTATTGATCTCAGAACAATAAAATCTTACCTAGCAAGAACCTCACAGTTTGTAATCAGGGTTTTCATACAAACAGATATACTGTGGATTGCTTGTATTTCAGTGCGAGCACCTCCTGGGGTTTCCTTCTTAAGAGTTTGACTCTGCAGATGGTTTAGATAAAATGGAAGAACAGCTTCTAGGATTGTCTAGAAACAATGATACAATTTTTTTAAAAAATGAAGTAGAATCGAAAGTACACAAAATTATAAAAATTATACTTATATTGAAAAAATCATAAAGATTACAAATAATGAGTTTTAGGTAACGTTTTTATATACTACAAAATTGTGGCCAATCTGTGAGCCTGCAGAATGAAGCAATACTTTTACACAGCAGAAGATACAGTCATGCATATATTCAAACATGTACATACCAGCATAGCGACCAATCTGAGTCTAAAGAGGCTATCACTGTTATGCAAGAAGATCTAGTCATGTATACAATCAGACATATATATGTATCAGTATGGGCTAGAGCCTGCAAGTCTAAAAGTATGGGCCACCTCTATTACATACGAAGATCCAGCCATGTATACAATCAGACAAATATGTACCAGTATGACCCTGAACCTGCAAAGTCTAAACTATAGGCCACCACTGCTACATATGAGAAGATACAATCATGCACTCAAACATGCACATGTATTATACATGTACAATATATTATACAGCCCTGAGCCTGCAAATCTAAAACTATAGGACACCACTGTTACACATCATAAGATATAATCATGCATCCATTCAGACACATATGCATG
>NW_013667595.1:125425-133150 GCF_000517525.1 Limulus polyphemus
TATGTAGATCGGCCCAAAATTGAGTTGGACTATCGGCCCACCGGGACAAGTCCCGGTATCCCGATAGGCCAGTCTGCCCCTGTATATTATACAGCCCTGAGCCTGCAAATCTAAAACTATAGGCCACCACTGTTACACATCATAAGATATAATCATGCATCCATTCAGACACATATGCATGGATCGATTTTAAGGATATTTCCAGGTTGTTCATAAGGCTGTATTGGTTGGTTACAAAAAAACCCACAAAACATAGACTCTCAAAGTAGATCCAATTACAACAATATTAATGTACAATATTATTCAATTAATTTTTTGATGCCTTATTTCCCGGGAAGTTTCGTTACATTGGAAAAAATAAGCCCAAACCACGCTAATGTTACATAGTATCATAAGGAAATAAACAGTCACAGACCATAAAACTTTTAAACAGAACAGAAATCTTGGCCAATCATGTTCAATGTTTTTATTCTAAACAGCTTGGCCAATAGAGTACAGCCTATAGTAAGACTAGACTTGCATCAGAACTCTCACGCATACTACTATACCATAATATGTACAAAATGCCTGGGCACTGCACCTGTTCACTCACGTACGTTCATACTCGTAGTTTGTATTGACCTGGAGAGAGTGACAAAACTAGCCTTATTTATTGTTATTCTGTTTCTTACTGATCAAACTTTCCTAAAAGTTTGTTTGCAGTTATCATTATTATGTTCTGTTTAATCGTGGACTTTCCTGTTTTTCATGGTAGCTAGGTCTTCCGTATTTCTAGATTCAATTGGTCGTGTCTGTCTAATGTTAGCCTTAGGTCTATACGTGTGTAATCGAAAGGGGGTCAGTGTATCGACTGCAATGATTAACAATGAAAATTCTGAGTTTGATTTTGTAAATTTGATCATTTTAGTTCCTACCGAAGGTTCATAAGTAAGAAGTTGAGACAACCATGTTAGTTTTATTGTCATAACTACCTATAGTAGAAATTATTGTCACTAAATATTTGTTATCAGCATTTGCTTTCCTTGTGAATTCCCACCTGCCCATATATATATACATACAAACAATGCAACTAACTAAGCTGTATAGACTGTACTGTTACCACAAATAGCCATTCATGCACAGTTTAACTCTATACAAAATGTATGTGCATAATGAGCACAGAGGCACAGCTTGTCCACAGCTGAAAGTTTAGTGACTAAAATAGCATTATTAGCCAATCACAAAAGTGAACTTTTCCTATTGGTTTCAGCCCCTTTTGGTGGATTGTACCAATATTTCTCTTATACAAAGTACAATCTTTTTTTAAACAACAACAACAAAAAATGGACCAAAATGTATTTTTGTGGAGGTTCAAATTTTCGAGTTCATAGTTATGGAATTTACGGAGTCAACATTACATGTTTAGTGTGAGCATGGCTAAGCGTACAGTAGACTTCAGTGCTGTTTTGAGTAAGGGTCTGTTCCAGGACACTAGTTGTCAGTCAGACAACATGAGGGTTTAAGCTGGTCATCCAAGGAAGTCTTAGTCATCCCAGATGACCATTAAAATCAACCTGTGATATGTACCAGTATCTGATAATCAACCTATGAGTCTGAAGAATATGTTAACACTGTTATACATTAATCCCTTGCCAATTATCTACTTACCTGGTAAGTAAATAACATCACATTCATCATATTTCAAAGACTAGTGAATGAAATTGTTTAAAATTTGACAAGAACATTCCTAAAAGTATATAGTTTCAAAAAAATAAAATATTTAATTTTGATTTTTTCTACTATTTCTAACAAAAAAATCATTATTTAATGTATCTGCAAGGTGATCTTTATATGAAAATACTATTTTTTTATCATACAGTTTTTACATTTCATTTGGATAATCTCTGGATAAATGAATATCAAAAGTTTTAAGGTAAATGTTAATATTTTATTTTCCATTTTCTCTAATATATCATTATTATATATATATAGCTATTATCATCAACATATGATGCAATGAAATGTTTAAAATTAACAAATCGAAATATGTACATACCTTTCAACTCTTCATAGAAATTCACTAGAAGTCTTCTTTGTCTCATATGCATAATTTCACTCTTTATCTTTTCACTTATAGTATATTTTTACTTTATTTTCCATTCTTCATCTTTTATTATTTATGCTGAAATATCTCATAATGGCCCTCAGGCATTTTTACAACTGTTTGCAAGAGACTCGTTAGCCCAAGGGCAATTGCACACATTGTACTTTTAGATTCAGTGAAATGTGAGATGAATAAATAAACTTATAAATATCATTAAACTTTTCAAATATGAATTTTAAATCACAAATAATACATAATTAACTAAAATGTAAAAGTACAACCTAAATGCAATTTAACTGTCTATCAAACTAATATGTATAAGGCATGAAGCTATAGCCAAGTACAAGAGACACTGATATCTACAATATACACCAACAAAAATATCCTTGTCATTTTAAAAACAATCTATTTCTTATGTATCCTTTATCCTGGAGAGACTAATGGTGAATTCTGCTGTTTCTATTGGTTATAAGAATCCCATTCAAGAACAGAAAAAATTGTTGTTTAGCAACAAATTATTTTAGAATGTGTGCCAGAAACACAGATGGCCACTGTTGTTACACATAAGACAATGAATTTTCATAAGGTCAATCACATAATTACCAGCATTTGGTGACCTCGCTGTGAGTCTGGAGCATAAGCTACCACTGTTACACATAAGGAGATGCAGTCTTGGATAGTCAGTGTGTCTGGATCCATCTGATAGCAAAAATCTAATGCTCGTAATGGTTTTTCCCCTTTTACCAGCCCCAAGATATCTAAAGGGTCAACTATGTATTGGCCAAAAGATAAAAGGAGTTGAAAAAAGGCCTTGGACTGGACCTAGAAGAATTAATTATAAACAACATCAGAAACATGTAATATCAGTTTCTGATAGACAAAGTTAGGATTTAGATTACTACAAGATCATTTAAGGTCAGATATTTGGAAAGAACAATGAACAACATAGATCAATAAATATCATTAAACATCAGAACTAAGATCATTTGATGTAAATTTTTTGCAGATAACCTTAAGACTAAGGTAATTTAAATTAAATTAGTGATAAATGATAAGCAAGCATGTATCATTTAACATCATCTATTGATAGCAAATGTCAAGGCATAAGCTGCAAATTGTACACTTTCTACTCTTACCTTGTTTGCATCTCCATACATGCTAGTTGTATCTAGGTCTAGAATGGAAGCAGCACTGCCAAACATCTGAAAAAACAAAAATTATTGATTGTCAAAGACGAAAACTGGGAGAGAAATTTATAATAATTAAAAAATATATAAAAATGTGAACTCCCAAGTCAAGAAAGCAAATAAGTTTGAAATGTTTTTCTGAAATAGCTTTTTTGGTTTTTTGATAGCAATTACGTTCTAATAAACTATGAATAACATTACTATTATCTGTTATATCTTATTTTCAGACTTTTGAATCAACTGTGAATAAGGTTTGTTCATCACAATATCTGAAAACTCTGACTTCACTTTTGAAAAATGAAATGGTCTTTCCTTTTACTCTCGATCAACAATCAAATATCTTTCCTTGAATTATGAGTAACACGAATGGATTGAATATTTAATTAAATTATCTCAAAATAAACCTTCATTTCGGTGCAATATTGAAATTAGCTTGAATTCTTCATAACCTCTGAATAGTGGGTGACCCAATGGGTCACGGGTGGTCTAGTGTTTACTAAAAGCCTGCCAAATTATGTGAAGATACGCATAATTAATTCAGTGTTATAGTACGTATAATTTTATAGTTCCAATGTTGGTCAAATTGACCAACTTTTTACTTATAGGGTTAACTGTCAGTCAGTTAGTGAGTAATAAGAATACATTTTTTGTCAGTTTGTCCATTGTTGCATGTCAGCCAGTTAGCACTGTGAATATTGAGTTCATGTTTTCAAGAAGTAACAAAGAACAATGTTACCAAATAGGAGGAATTTCTGTTTGTTTGTGAAGTTAGGACTATTGATGAATGTTGGTTATGCAAACCTTGGATTTGGAAGTTGAAGAAATAAACCTTTTTTATTGTTAAGTTAACTGGACTTTGCATTATTATTTTTTCCAAATAATCCAAAAGAAACCTTTTTGCACACTGAAAAAAACTGGAACATACAACTTCCTAGTGAACTATTATGTTTTAATACCTACCAGTAAAACGCATGATAACAAAGCTTGCCATAACCAGAATATGTTTAAGATTGTAGGTTATTAATATGGTTAAGAAATATATGCAAGAGAGAAATGCCTGTAGAAGAGTTATAAGAATATATCAAAAACATACAGACAGTTAGATTATTACATAATGTCAATAAATAGAATGTATGGAACAAGAGAATGATCATGAAATGGAACAGAAAGACTAAAGAATTATATATATATATATATATATATATACTATAGCGTACCTAGAGGACTGTTACAGAAAAGATGTAAAATACCTACAAAATTGATATAAAACTATACAGTGCCAATAGTCTTTCTATAAAATAGCTATATAGTAAACACAAAAACTGTCTGTAGTCTTTCCAATGAAAAGCTTTAGCTTTCCTTTATAATACCTACAGACTGTCAACAGCCTTCCTATTCTAAATTGTATACCCCTAAATAAAAATAGCACAGTGTCATATAAATGGCTACAGCCTTCCTTTAGAATGTGTACACAATTATATTAAGAATGGTACAGACAATCAATTGAAGGGCCATAGCCTCCCATTAGAATGTCTATACAATTAAGTTAAGAATGGCAGAGACTGTCAACTCAAGAGTTAAAGCATTCCTTTGAATTGTTTATACCCTACATTAAGAATGATACAAACTGTCAACTGATGGCTTAAAGCGTTCCATTAGAATATCTATACAATTACATTAAGAATGACACAGACTGTTAATATAAGGGTTATAGCCTATCTTTAGAATAACTATACCGTACATTAAGAAAGGCAAAAACTGTCAACGTAAAGGTTAAAGATTTCTTTTAGATTGTCTATACTGTACATCAACTTTATGTGAATGGAAAAGGGAAAAAAGTGCACATGCCCGAACCTATTACACTGTCATTCAACATAGTAATATTCATCTGATGTAAGAGTCATCAACATTTCATGTTATCCTAGATTGTTGATTTTGAAACAGTTTGTGTTAGAGAAAATACCAGATAAAATATATAGGAATACCAAAAAACATTAGATATACATTAAGGAGGTTGTATAGATTATGCAAATGTAATTTCCAAACTATATAATGTAAAAACATTTGTTTATTCTTCACATGAACATTACCTTGCACTCCAACTTGTCAAAGTCCGAATCAAACTGACTTCAGCATTTCACAGACATATCTTTAACGCAAAAACTTTAGTAACACAAATAATTTTTTGTGTACAATAGACTTTTGGCAATAAATTTAGAAAAACAACCTTTGTTGTCCAGATAATAATAAAAAGCTTTTTATTTCAATCAATGTTTTGCCATTGAAGCTTCAATACAGTTATTAGTATGCCAACAGAAAAGTTATAGATATGCTATAGCATACCTGAGGGATTGTGTTACAATCTACTTAATTTTATTATTTTGTGTAAAAATATAGCTGGCTTTATAAATATCACTACACAGAATTAGGGCACCAGTGAAAAAAAAGTAAATAATGTAGGTTAAAACCATATTATGTTTAAGTATATTTATATTTCCAATCTTTCTCAAAGTCATTAATGCATGTAGGAAGAATTGTACATTTTTACTCCATATAACACTAGGTTAAAACAAAATTGGAACTCTAAGTTAACAAACATGGATAGAGGGTTATTAATTTTGGATATAATCTTTATCAGTTGAAGATGTTAGTGTATAATTTTATGTCCAACTTGAAAAAGATTTTAACTATGTAGATTTTGTTTTTACATAACTTATTTATCTTTATCTACATCCATGTAATAATTCTTCTTGATATATCTTTGTGGTACTGATATGAAACTTTTCAAAATAGGAAAAATTAATAAATTCAATTAGTTTGTTTGTAGTTAAGCACAAAGCTACACAAAAGGCTATCTGTGCTTTGCCCACCATGGGTATTGAAACCCAGTTTCTAGTGGTGTAAGTCCACAGACATACCACTGTGCCAATTGGGGGCTAAATTCACTTAGTAATAGATATTTAACAAGTATAAAAGCTTAGTTGTCAAATTTACTTAGGTATTTGTTAAATTTGAACCTCTCATTTTTACCTAAAATCTTGCTACATCTAATATTTGATGGTACTGAAAATCTCATCTTACAGATACTTGTAAAATAACTTAGAAATATATTTTCACAGAAACAGCAATATTTTGAAGACTCGTATAAATTTTTATTACTTATATATCAGAATATTTGTGTGTTGATTACTATGATTCAAAACTTAATGTTACAATATTGTCACAGGTTACGTATGACAAGTTTCTGGCACATATTATTGTGTTAAAACATTTTACAGTTTCAAGCAGTAAAACAACTGGATCATTTTACATATCTGAAAAACCACTTCATATAAACGTTTTTCAAAGACAACTGAATAGTAAGGAAGTTGGATTGATGTTATGCATCATATTTAGTCTTAGATTTTGACTTCTATACATGTTATATGCCATTAAGTGTAAGTGGATGTGGTATTTGGATAATTTAAAATGAGAGAGAGGAGCAAAGAGTTACTTTGGGGGCAGAAAAATTAACTCTTTCATGTTAATGGGATCACAATGTACAGAAAATAAAAGTCTTAAAAGTCTATATATCTGATGTGTAGGAATGCTAGAGGCAGAGATCTCCATTGGGGGCCTGCTCCCCACACCATTCCAATGGGTATACCCCTTATGATTTTATCATTAAACAGACCAACCATATGTCTCCTAAAACAGATGTTAATCTTATAAAACACATTAGTAACACTTACTGATAATAACATGTCTTTGTTCCTTTAAAGTTTTGATCCAACAAATTGAATATTATAATACCTACCTGCAAAATAAAGGGCTTACGATGCATGATGTAGAACTGTTTGGAAACAAATTCAATAGATCGACACAGCAAACTGTTAGTCTGATGATTGGAGTATATACGTAAGATGGTAGGCATAATCAGCAGATAACTATAATCATGAAATGAAATAATGGAGTCAAACAGCTAAGTTTATGTCAGATATATAAAAAAAAAAGCATAAAACAAATTAGTTTTATTTGTATTCTCAATATTAGAATTATATGACATGTATGATAAGCAAGTGATATGTTAAAATAATTTTATACAATTGAAATTATTCAGTGAAACAGTTATAGGTGTATGCAGTGTAAGCAAACAATAGTATTTAATAAAATAGTTTTATATGTAAGCTGAATGAGTGAATGATATCAGAGGAAAAATATTTAAAGCACATGTTAAAAAAGTATATGTCTTGTATAATAATTTAACCAAGTGAATAAAATAGTTTTGTAAATAATTATGTAACAGAAATGATTGAATTAACAAAAATATTTTAAATTTTTGTAAACAAAGTAAATAAGATAGTTCTATACATATGTAATTTTGTTAATCAGGTGCACAAAGTCTCAGAATAATGTAGTTTTATGTATAACTATGTTAGTCATATGGATGAAGTCAAAGCATACAGATTTTGAATT
>NW_013667595.1:133931-135711 GCF_000517525.1 Limulus polyphemus
CAAGTTGTTCATACAAACGTTAAAAATATTAGTAACTTGAACCAATATCTTTCATTTAATAGATCAAAATATTCTGTTGTTAATTACATTATGCAAATCTTTGATAAAATTTAATTTCTTTTTTCATAAGTTTTTATAACAGTTTATGATGAGAATTAAAAACTGTAAAATAACTTATTATCATTTGTACTATTGAAGGTATTGAACTATTTCTGAAACAAAGAAATAAGACCAAATCACACTTTTAAAAGTAATTCAGTCCTAATCTATAACAAGTAAAAAGAAAACCTGCATGGTTGTAATAAAATCTCAAACAGAGGAACTGCTAACTGGGTTTTAAGAAAACATCACTTACAGATATATTCTGTTGGCCTCATAATATTTGAAAGCAAGTATGAAACAAAAAATCTCATTTTGTAAGCAAACAAACCTTAACAGAAAACATAGGTTGAATATATGATCCAGAGAAACTGAGATCTAGAGAAGTTATAAGCCATTAAATCTGATATGAATTTTAATTAAGTTAACTGTTTTTTGTTTATTTTTACAAGTGTCTGTTAGCTGAGCTTAAACTGTTAAAAGAAAACAGAATTTTAATGTATTAGTTTTTACCCATTGCTTGCAAAGATGTTTTTGAACTGTTGAGCAGCATTTATAAAAGTAGCCAAACACTGCCTGAGAATGGTGCAATCTTCACAGTGTAACACTAATGCTCCATTTACCACATTTACAAAGAGGTGAATATCAGAAGAGTGAGCAAAGAAACCTGCCATCACTTCAAACATACGAGCCACTAGCTGGTAAGATAACAGAAAAATTCATCTTAAGCATAATTAGAAATTCACCACAATTTTATTCTAGCTAATTTCTATTTTTCTGTAGTTACTTTGTACAACGATATCTAAAACAAAAATTATCTCTGATCTGATAAAAAATTTTTGTAGATGAAAACATAAATGAACCAGTACAAAAGAATAAGGCAGTAAAACATATTTTACATGACAGTTATTCTATACCTAAAGTTATTCTATACCAACTATAAAAAAAAGTAAAAAGATAAATACAAATAAAATAATGAATCTAAGTGCACAAATCTTTACTTGGGAATGATTTTTCCTTTTTGTAACGAAACACTTGGCTGAGCTAGCATCCTATTCTATCTACTGTACAATTTTAATACAACTGGTACAAATCTAAAGTTTGCAGGCCTGCAGATTAAGAAATTTCAGATTTTAAGAAAATATTAAAAAAGTTTCCAAATTAGGTGAAAAGTTTTATAATATTTTTTTAAATTAACAATCCATTAATTTGCAGATTTTACTTTTATATTGTAATTTCTTGCATCTAGCTTGGTTATGGAGAGACTTAGTTTTCTGTCACTGAATGAGTTACACTGGCATCCCTGCCTGGCAAGTTTACTTACTTTTACACATAGTTTTCATACTGAAGTGTATGATTGAAATAGATTGTAAAATCTCTATTCATTTTCAAAGAAACTGTGTATAAGTTACAAGTTTGGTTTTGATTGCCCTAATATGGCCTTAATTTGTGTATTTAATGTTTAGAAATATTGAATATCGTATTTTTCGAAATATAAGAGGCTCTGGTGTATAAGACGCACCCTTATTTTGAAGACAAAGTTTTGGGGGAAAAAAAAGCTACAGTCGCATTTGAAAGATTTTTATTGAACAAAAATTCAATTTGATACTTTAAAAATTAGTATATATTGTTCTAAACACAAAACAGCTCATTTGAATCCAAGGCAAGCACTCAAAAACGA
>NW_013667595.1:135754-144746 GCF_000517525.1 Limulus polyphemus
CCTTCGGTGTATAGGACGCAAGCAAATTTTGACATCAAATTTTGGGGTAAAAAAATGCATCTTATACACCGAAAAATACAGTAATTAATGACAAATCATTTAGTCACTTTTATGCAAGCCAAGATATGCAGAGCTCAGCCAGTGTTGAATAAAAACATTAACTGTATTATGCTGTCTAAACCACTACCATTCAGGTTTACTGGATTATAATGTTAATATAACAATAATAAAGAGATATTTTCACTTTTAGGTGAAATCCTAGTCAATTTCTTGTGTCCATTTTACATGCAAGAAAAACAAAACAAAGATCAATATACAAAAACAAAAAAAATATTTTTTTTATTCAAAACTTCAAAAATGTTTTGATGTCTGTGGATGATATAACTGTTTCATTGATAAAAAAAACAAAAAACTCACCTTTACCCATACCAGCTTGTGAAGGGTATCTATTCCCAGCATTTCCTGAAAAATACAAAACTTTTTTTTTCATACATAAAACTAAACTAAAAGGTAAGTACATGATGATTATCTTTTCATTTCTTTAAAAACAAAGTATCAAAACATTACATTTTTGAAAAAGATGAAGAGTTTAACCTTTGCAATCATAAGAAGCATTACACACAAAGGCTTAATATTTTAACACTATATAGTGTATGATATTAGAAAGTAAATGAAGAAGGTGTTAATACCTTGCCCAGATTTCCAGCATATAAGCTAAAGTCTGCTTCAAGAGCTTTGCGTGGAAACGATGGCAGCTTCATCAATTCTTCATGTAAAACCAACACTCTTTGTAAAACCTGGTTAGTTGTCTTCAGAACGGATACTGTCATCAGCACCTAATTAAGAAGTCACAATAACTGATGAATTCACATCAAAATCAATACTAATAGTATTCTCTCTTTAACACTTGCAAAAATGCCTTCAGAACATATGTGGTTAAGGAAACTTCAGGCTCATGTCACTGTTAGTAGATATAATTATTATCTCCCCCCTCCTAGAAAAAAAAAAATCTCAAACATTTGTTTAGATGGCCATCAAAATACTATATTGAGTCAAGTTAACTTATGAAGTTGAACCACTTGCTTGGATGTCTTCAGAACAGATCAATATCTAAAAAATCAAAATCCTGTTAGTAGATACAATAATACCAAAAGCAACAGTCTCTCAAAACCCATGTTTTCATAACACATGGCCAACACCATCTTATTATCACTTTTAATGAGTAATATTACACCAAGGAAAATACCCAGTTTTAAACTTCACTGAAAAATTTTAAATTAACTCAAACCTCAATATCAGACATTGGAAGTTATATATATTACAATACATCTAGTGTAATAATCATTCTGGAACTTGGTTGAAATACTTCTAATGGAACACATCTTTAAGACTTAAATATCAGATCACGGTTCATCTTCTAGACTTTTTAATCACAAACATATGTCTGTGTAGTATTGATTGGATGTATTTAAAATCAAGATCTAATTACTAAATAAACCACACAGATGATCTGTACTACTTTTCATCAAAAATAACTTTTTCCTAATGCAGTGCTTTATAAACATTTAGATTTTTCAGGTAATACTAACTTACTAATTATTATGAATTTGATCAGGTTTTTAATGGGAAATGTTATCAATGCAATAACTGTTATCACATGCTTAGTACAATGGGATCTCACTCAATTAATTCAAGCAAGCATCCTGAGATTTATAGATAAAATATACTTATGATATATGACAATAAAGCTATAAAGATGAGACAGAATTACCCTTTGAGCCTGCTTAATCAAAAGAATGTAAAATATTATGCATCTATACTGACTTTCAAAACATGCTGGAGAAAAGTTGGTCTGCATGTCCACATGTAAATTATTATGCAGCAGCTCTCTATCAATAGAAGCACGACACAACCCCTATCATAACCAATGCCCTCTCCACATTTGCACTTGTTAATCACTTCGACATTGGTCATAGGTCAGTATCTATCAGAAATACATTTTCAATTTAGGATAATGTTAACTACTGATACAATATCTTATCTCTTCTAACAAAATAGCTAGAATCCCACATTGAACTGGTGGAGGGTCACTGAAAAAATGATTCCCCTTCAGGAAGCGCTCAATGAGAGACCATAAAGTGTGGAACCAAAAACGAAAATGCTACACCTCAGATGGTAGTTCAACCTCATCCAACACCTGGCAGCATCTGGAATTGTACATCAGTTCCACAGTAGGCAGAGGATCATCTACCTATTCACTTTGAAACTGGAATTGGTAAGGAAGACAAGCTTCCATACCAAAATCTGTCTCCACTTGTGCACATTTCCAACCCAACCAACACCTGATTAACCATGAACTGAAATCCGGCAGATGGTAGAAAGGTGGAAAACCCTGGTGGGATGACATTTCCGGTCCAAAACCAGCAGCATTGGGTATATTTCTTCCAGTTTGTCGTAGGAGGAGGATGCCTGACTGTACACAAGTGGGAATACATGTGCTGTGTCCAGCTATAACCAACACCAGATCTGCATTTTCCATTCAGTCTGTGCTAGTAGGAGGAACACTGGCTAGAACACCTGTGATGACTTACTTAGCTGGACCAACTGCAACCAACATCTGACCCCCAAGGAACTGCATCCAGAGGATGGTAGGTAGGAAGAATATTTCAGCCTGAGGGGCAAACTGCAATATACACGTACATGGTGGAGTGCTTCAACCAAAACCTGGTGTCATCGCCATATGATTCAAATCATGACCAGGCCATCTCCAACTAACACCACATTCATCAGGAAAGTACATCCGAAGGATGATAGAAAGGAGGAATGCCATGGTGGGGAAGAGTAATCTGCCATATATATATATAAATATGGAATTGAGCTATAACCAAAAACTGGAATTCTACATCAGGTCAGTGGTAGGAAATGTGATATGCCATCAACACCCGCAGAATGCCACCACCCTACTTTGAGTGGTATGATGCATCACTCAGAACGACACGCCTCCATGGTCCACCACCCCAGTAGCTAGGAAATGGGAAGTGGCAAGGACTCACACACTCTACTAAAAAAAAGGTGGTCATGAGCTGAATGGTCATAATTGTGGGAAATGGAGGATAATGAAATGAGAGAAAAGGTGGAATTACCCTCCCAATCAGCAGAAGTCTTGGGCAAAAATGAACAGTCAGGGAAGAGGAGAACTTAGGAACTGTGGAACACCACATAGCAAACATTAATTGCAAATATTTTAGAATGCCAATAATATGAGGAATATGGATTTTAAGGAAAGGTGATACAGGGCAAAGACAAAGGTTCGAATAGAGGATGAGTGAGAGTGTGAAGGACAACACTGAGATTTCAATCTGGAAAAGACACAGGGAGGACGAGGATGGGAAAGGGAAAATGAACAAAATAACAAAAGACAACACAAGAGATTGGAAGACAGAGCAAACTCAGTAAATTTGAACATGCAAGATAATGCAGACTGATAGCTGGCAATCGAAGAAGCCGACAGTCCCCTATCAAAGAGCCAAGTGAAAAATGCATTCAACTGTGGTAGGAAAGGTAGTGAAGGATGATATACTCGGCAGAGTGATAAGCAGCAGAAAGTATACCTTTTACACTGATAAACTGCCAAGGAGGAAGGACATACAGGATGGGCAATCAATGAGGCAACATGGCTGAAAAATCTGGATTGTCTGGCGAGGGACCAGACAAAAGCCACATGTGAAGCCAGAGGGTGGGAATGGACAGATGATGTATGCCTGATTGAAGTTGGTGAAAGAGCATGGGAGACAGTGGCAAAGGAAGGGAAGGTGACACTGAAAGTCTGAGCAGAAGAGGAAACCATGACTGAGCATGCCAAAATGGACCCATCAGGAGCACAAGACACAGAGTGGTCTGAATCAATGAAAGGACCCAGAGAAGAAGAGAAATAGAAGGATATGCATACAGTTTTGACTGAGAGCATCTACAACTTCTGTTAGAGGATGAGGAACAGGAAACCAAAAATTGGAAAGTTGTGCATTGAAATGTGTGGCCACAGCAACTACATCTAGAAAACCTCAGTGAACAAACAACTCTCAAAACACCTGCGGATCTAATAACTGCTCTGTTGAGAGAATCTTGTCAGGCCGAGATAATCAGTTTGCAAACAGATTCAGGGCACACGGAATGTTAATAATCTGATATAATGATTGTGGGCCCAATAGAGGACATACAACATTCAGAAACAAAGATCTCATGACTGGGTACTCCCTTGCCTGGTGATATAAGACACTACCGTGGAATTGTCGAAGTGGACCATCACCAAATGCCCCCAAACATCCGACAAGAAGTGAAGCAGAGCATGATGAACTACCAGCAACTCCAAGATGTTGATATGTAGGGACAAATCGGCAAGTGTCCAACAACCTGAAACCTCTTGAGCATTGAGATATGTACTCCAACCCAAAATGGAAGCATGTTTAAAAAGATAACAATCTGGTCGAGGAGGTGGAAGAGAAACTCTGAAGGCAGTATTGGTCCAATCCAACCACCAAGTGAAGTCAACCTGTAGGTAGGAAGGCAGGGTAATGGGAGCATCCAAGGGATCCCAATAGAGGGCAGTACTGATCGAGAAAAGCTATTTTGTAAGAGGAGGTAATATATCTTATTAGAACTAAAGAGTTAGCCTTATCAAAAAATCAGCTCACCAGAGAGTTTGTCAGTTGCCCAGTCTTAGTAGTTCAAAACAGAGCAAGATTTTATTCCATGGTACATTTGTTTCTTGGATCTTAAAATGTTAATAAAGGTTTATTCAAAATATAAAGAATAATGAGGTAGTAAGTATAAAAGAGTTTAAGGTTTATATACTAAATAATGTATGATATGTGAAATAAGTTTCACAATATGTTTTCACATAAGAATTGATATCTCTACATATAATTCTTCTTCCACACAAGTTGCCTTGAGTTAACCAACTCTGTGGAGCATACAAGTTCTTTAAACTAAATGCTATTTGTGATAACGAATGTGACTAGGCTTTTCCCACTTCATAATAAAGGCCCATTACAATTTCTATGTGTTCTTAAACATTTTTTTATGAACTGGTTCTGTGGTATTAGTATATGCAAAAGAGAGCAAAAGGTAATATTCACTGCCATTCTTTTATTGATGGCTATATTTTTAAGTTACCTTTCCTAGCTCCAAGAACTTTAGAGTTAGAGCCTGCTGCTGTTGTCTTTGAAAAGCTTGCTCTGGATCCATCTGAACTAGAGAAAGCTGAGGATATTGTGAGCGCTTGAAGAAGTAGAAATCTCTAACAAAAGACTCCAAATTGTGAATTTGATCTGAAAATACATTTTGCCAAAAAAACTGTCACTTTAAATACTATAACACTTGAATATTATAACCTTTTAAACATTTTAGCACTTAAATAAACCATTTTAAGAGGCATTGAGTTTTATCTTTAGCACTCTTTATGTTATTTTAGGGGAAATACAGATGAAGTTTAGAAAAATCAAATACAAATTAACATGTCATTTCAGATTATGAAAAGAGTTTCTGTAACTTATTGAATGTGAAGTTTAAATAAAATGTTTTTCTCAAACAATTATTAGAAATTTAGAAATACGTTAACAATCAACACACATAAAAACTCAAAATGAATAACTATTGTTGACAAAAAAATGCTTATTCTGTCATCTAAACTATTTCAAATGCCAGTGCTATTATGGTATGTCCAGGTAAGTCTGAATCAATGTTAGAACAATGGGATATGTCCACTTAACAACAGAAGATGTGTTCAAGATATCAATTAAAGAGTAATGCTAAATCTCTGAATAACTGAGTCATGACATTAAACAGAATAGAGATTGGATACAAAGTGATATACAAAATGCACAGTCTTTATTACAACAAACTTAAATAGTGTATGTACTTGCTTTGTGGAACAACACAGTCTCTTTTACTGGATTCTCTTTTTAAACTGCTTCTCCTTCAAGATCCTGTTCCAGACTAACTAAATCCAACACTCCTTAATCAACAGGGAATGCCACATTTGCCCAGAGTGACTAGTGCTTCTCACATGACTGTTCATCTCATTGGTGAGGCCAAAACCTCTAGATATCACCTGAACAATCACTGAAGGACACTGCTGTTGACATCTTGTATAACATGTGGTAATGCAGCAAAAACTTTCCCTTGCAAGAACATATATTATCTACTACAGAACAATGAAGATAAAAAGAGGATAGAGTGCAATTAACTTAATGCCTTTCTCTAACATATATTATGCAAAATTTGCACATATACAGAACAAAGAATAAATTCAGGATTAATACTACAATATTACAAGAAGAGAGATATGCAAGGAATATACATATACCACACCATTGCAGATACACACAAAAAAGATGAGACAAGTAAAAAAAAAGCATTAGAAGGTTCTAGGAGCATGTAGGACCTTAGAAGATGTGATCATTTGGAGCACTGTGCCTTTATAAAAATTAATACAGTATATCAGAATAATGGCCAAATCTAGTTTGCTCAATAATGCCTAAGGTGAACTACCACACATTTTTATTTGTTATAGGAGAAGGCACAAGACTTCATGCAAGTTTACAAAATTATTACTATAATATGGTGTTTTCTTGTGGTATTGAGTTAAAGATTGAAAAGGTGCTGGACTAATTAGCCACATGATTCTTTTCAGTACATCAAAAATAAAGAATTTCCAGAAAGGAAATACTTTAATCGATTGTCTTCTCTTAGAATTAGTTATGATATCAGGGGTAAGAATGTTATGCTACTGCAAAAATGCTGTGGTCATAAAGAAGGAAGAAGATGTGATTGCCCTTGTTGGTTTATTACTACTTACTTTTTAAATGGTTGTTCCTGTGATGCTAACATGCCACATTCAAACAGAAGTGGTAGGCCTAGCACTATGAAGCCTTCTAAGGCAGTTTCTATGACTAATGCTAGTATTAGTAATGGTAGTTCTATGACTATTGATGTTATAACATGAGTGCAAAAGAACTAAAACAAAATGGAAGAACATATTACTTCTCTATTCAATAAGATAACAAAAGGTAACTATAATATTACTGAGAAACAACCCTTACAGAAAACCCATATCTGGTTCAGATGTATCGAGATCTGGATATGTCCTTCCAAATGTGAGCTAGATCATTACTGATATGGCCTGATTCTTCCAGATCTGAACTAAATCCTAAATCAGGCAAGACTGAGTAAGATCCAAATGAGACTAGGTCTTCAGTTCTCATCAATGAATATATGTATATTAGCAGAGACACACACAAAATATTTGTGGTCAAATTAGTATCTTTATTGCAAAGTACTTCTTTAAAAACATGGTTTCTAGAATAATAAAAATTAATTCTAATTGCAGACACCAAAATCTATAAGTCAACTTGTCTTAGGCCTAATATTAGTTAAGCCTTTATTAAGAATGGCCTATATTCAATAAAAAGAATTTTACACTGTAACTTGTGTATGTTTTTGCTTTAGTTTATTTAGGGCTAAACTTTACCTTACTTAATACTATCAATAGATAAACTTATAAACTTTAAAAACTTTGATAAGATTTTAATATGGTGTTGTACAAAATGTCTCCTAAAGTATATATACACCTGCTTTTTATTTACAACCATTGAAATGAAGTGCACACACACACACACATGTACATTTAGAAAGTAAGGTGTGCATGCACTTTCTGGACAGACAAAACTGAGTATTATTATAACAGAAAATTAATTTGTACTAGCCACGATTTGCAAAACATTTGTGGTAGTTTTCATACCCTTCATTTGAATTTTCCTTATTCTATCATTTTCACACCTGGCATTTAAGCTACACTTTCTTGCAGGCACTATGTGTTAGATTGATAAATCATGGTTTATATTAAAAAATTTACGAATGTAACTTTATTTAACCCTTACGAGATGGGTCACGGTGAAAGGCTATGTCATCTCGTTTGTTGACTTGCATTCAAAATCTTATTGAACCACTATTTCATAAATTTATGTCAATAACTTTGGTATCAAACTGTAGATTATAATTTAAATTTTAGTACTATATATTACTCGTATTCTTAATTTCAACGCAAATATAAAAAAAACAAAGATAAACATCGATTTTTGTATGTTGAATGCAGCACTGGTTCAAATTAGATGTTTTTGAAGTCAAAATACAAAGTCTATAGTTTCGTATGAATTAGAAACTCAAATTATCGATATTGACAAGCTAGAATATAAAATAAGAGCCTCTTATCTTTTCAATTTGTTATGATATTACTCATGTAATAAATCAAACACAGTGGCTCCCCACCCACCTAGTTCCATTTTTGGAAATACTCCCTTATATACACTTACTTCTATATACGACATGAATAACCAATCGGAAGCTCAGAATGTCCCCTAGTGGCTTTCTTAGCCATTTTAACGAGCTTGGTGCCATTTCTTTCTTTTGAACCAATATTTCAACGAGGTAGGGTGCGTCTTTAGTTTGCTCAAAATTTCATATATTTTTAGAGTCAAATACATCTTAGTTACAAAGCTTGATAAATTATAGTGGAATTCTGTGCAAATATTTTAAAGGCTTAGCAACCTACGCCAAGCAGCAACCGAGTACTAGAAGAGATAATTGTTTGCTTTACTTCTTTAGTTACTGTTCTATGTTTTAAGAAAAATAAGTTTAAGAACTTATTTGAAAATATCAATAATCTTTATACATATATAATGTATAATAACTTGAAATTTGACTGTATTTTACAAAATACTAGTCTACTAAAACAAAGCCAAGACAAGTTACTTTGTATAGAACAAAGGTCAGTTTTATGTTATTTGATACAGTAACATAAGTGCACATGAGTTGTGTCATTGTAACTTCTGTATTGTTAGCCAGGCATGGCTGAAAGGTCAATATAATAAACATGAGATATATATATATATATATATATAAAGTATAATGAGACTTAAGCAACTTATTACTAAAC
>NW_013667595.1:145750-152454 GCF_000517525.1 Limulus polyphemus
TTCACAAGGTGATAAGCAAATGATTTTGAATGATCTGCTCATGAGTATTTTAGACCTAAATAAGTCAATAAAGCCTATAGGAATTGTATTTAGTGTAATGTTCTTTTTTTGGGGGGGGGGATATATGCACATTAAGTGTTGTTTGAGTGAAATACTTTGCAAATAAAAAAATTAAAGTTGAAATCAAAGCCAGTTGTTAGGTGATGACAATCAAATTATGCCAACACATAGCATACTTGTTAGATTAAAAAGTTTGAATACAGTAGAAAAGCCAGTAAGGAATCTGGGTCTCCTCAGACAAAGGCCTTTCTAATGATATCAAATTTATAGCATTTGATTGAGAACTTTGCAAAAAGTTACAGACAGACAAATACATGTGTATTATTTATATAGATGACTTCAGACTAAGGTAGTATACATTGTCTAAAAGATAGCATATAGAAACCTGTATTACACTTATTGAAAATTGTAGTATGTTTTATTATTAAATATCAGAAACACAAGTTACAAGATCATTGGATTAGTAAACTGAAAATTTTTTATGTTTCCATTGTTTATATCATTCAATTATAGAGTATTGACTTAATAATGTTGTCAGCCACTTAGTGTTTATCAGTTGCAGAATTAAAATTTATCCTTATCTGACTAATTAAGCATTTTAAATCAAACATAAAGAGGAAAAGATCAGCAGTACTATTACACATTCAGTTTCTTGCTATGATCTTTTACCCATCAGTTTTTTTCTAGTGCACTAACATTAAAAATCAAATATCACATGCCTGTGTTTTTTGTATTGCCAAAAATATACACAAGCATTGTAAGATATGTCACTTTAAAATTAATAAATATTTTAATTATTTATTGTTTATCAGTAGATGAAGAAAAGAAAAATGGGTTTGAGTTCAGGTGTGTAAATGTTGAATGAAAATTATCAGTCATGTGCTAGTACTAGTTGTTATGGATAAATCCAATATTTCCTGTTAATTAAGACTTTTGGATTCACACAGTTCTACTTGGTTTTCAAAGGGAGTTGATCAGTAGAAAGAGTTCCTGAGAAACAACAACTGTTGGTTGATTCACAGATCTGGTAGGAAGTGGTGGTCTAGTAATTATTGACACTGTATTTTATGCTTTAGATAATAATAAAAATTGTTTTACACTTTATCATATGTGCCCAGTTTGTTTATTTTCTTTGCTTAAAACTCAACTGTTTAGCTAAATCCACATTTACTTCATAATTTTCCTAATTGACCTATCATTATAAAGAGAACTTATCTAATATTTTGTGAAATTCAGTTTAACCTGAGAATACTAAAGAGTAGGTAGGAAGGAAAAATTCTGATGCCATGACAACAGGATTTATTGCAGAATTTTTCTAATGTACATATCAGTCCTTCTTCATCTCTTGAGTTTAGAAAAACTTAAGAAATGCTTTCACTTAAATAATGGCATATTCTCAAAATTGAAGTACTTTTAACAAAGTGGAAAAGTCTGTCGCTGGAGAGAGAGATGGTTGTATGAGAGGTGTTGAATCCAGACGACTTTCACTTGATGCTGAAAAGGTTGCTGACATTGATTAACCCACGACTACAGACTGACCCAGGATGATCAGCTGATGTTCGATGCACCAAGACCAGTAGATCAAACCTTGCCCATGAAGATTGATCTTGATACAGTGGAAGCAAATACAAATGAGGATTGTCACGATGAAGTGGTACCTGGTGATTTGGAAATCATTTAGGGAGGCCTCTGTAGGACTCCCAGGCTGTCAGCAGCCACAGAGTATCACAGCCACAGTTCTAGTCAAAACTACCTATTACCATCCAAGGAGAATTGAAAGTGTCACTGGCAAGTGACCTCTGCTAGTCAGAGACATTTCCCTAACAGGTGACACAGTGAGCACTCATGAGTGAAGACCATAAACTATTGTGCAGTAGTGAGCCTCTTCAAACCAGAAGGTGTCCTGCAATAATGATCATGGTTTGCAATGAAACCTGGGGGCTGTATAATGAGTTACCATAAGCAATTCATTGCCCTGCCACTCTAGACCAGGAACTAAATACCCATATAGGTGTCACAGTCCCTATTAATATTTATTTCCCTGCACTTATGACATTGTTTGTGTCTCAGACCGATAACCAAGAAGGGAGAGGCCTGCTTTCTGAGCCGCAAATGGTGATGTAAAATACCAGTATTCACTACCTCATATGGTTATTACTTGATCATCAGAAGTTAAGACAAATGATTCGAGCGAATATAGTTTCTCATACACCAAAAGTTTACACAACTGAAGATGGTAGCTAGAAGTTTGAAACTCAGCTGAAATGGCTTTACTACCCTTGCATTCTGAATTGTCAGATAATATTTCATGGTATAATGTAAACTCTATATTTTGTGATTTCCATTTGATTTACTTCATAAGCTAGGACAGTCATGTATTGGAAAATTAGTGACTGAAAGAGTATTTCAACCCTTGTCTTCTGTACTACTGACTTTTCTGATGAGAAACATCACTTGATGTTCCGACAGAATTCCTCTCATAATCTAGCTGATTGGTGAGAACTCTACAAAGCATGCTGCCCTGCACTTGCTAGATTTCCACCTTTTTACCTTGGAAGTGTATGCCAATTCTACGAGCAGCGAGGGACATATATTTCTAGCTCTTACAGTAAAGCCCTTTAAACACCTCACACTTGGACACATTACATAAATAACATATTTTTCATTTTAACAGCCAGTTCTGAATCACTTAAATACTTTTTTAATGCTAACAACTTTCAGCAAACAATCAAGTTTATCCTTGATTATTTCTCTATCCAAAGTAATTCTTACTATTATTGTCTTTTTAAATGATGAACTTTTACACACTGACTTATATAGAATACTTACTGACAGACCACAATACCTTCACTACAAAAGCTGCTACCCCACCCACACTAAATGGAATGTTATCTACGGTCAAACTCACCAAATCAAGAAAATATGCTTGATGAAACAAATTATACAAAATATACAGAGGATTTAAACATGTAACAAAGAGACGATAAAAACACTGAAGTTGACAAACAGAGTGGAAAAGATAACAACACTCAATGAAAAATCATCTTTAGATAGTGTAATACTCAAGAGCCAAACATCTGAAAAACATTTCCATCTACTACAACTGAATGATTGCCTTAGATAATTTTTCCTAACGTTCTCATCATCTCCTCACAGAAAAGTAAATATCGTAACTATACTGTTGTTCATGCAAAAAATCAATTACAACCAACCACCAAATGGTTGTCATGTAATAAAGCTTGTTGTATAAACTGCAATATCATAACAATTACACTTTTTTTCTGACAAGAATAACCAAAAACACTTTTTTTCTGACAAGAATAACCAAAAACACTTTAAAACTGCTACAAACATTACTTGCACAACACAAAACTCCAACTACCTCAAATAGTGTAAAAAATGCAACTGCTAGCATGTAGGACAGACCCAAACGACTCTTAGAGAGTATTTCAACAACCGTACCTTTCCTATTAACATAAAAAAAGGCATCCCTCTTGCCCAAAACTTCAATCCGGTTATTCTATTAATGATGTAATTCCTATAGGTATTGAAACTGGTTTCAAAACTAAAACTGATATTGAGAAATGAAAGCAGCCTATTGTTTGCCATTTTAAATAATGTTCAACCATTAACTAGTCCTCTGTAGAAAAATAAGATTTTTCCCTTTCTTATGAGTGGTTTGAATTCTTTATTTTTACCTCTAATGTTTCTTAAAACTTATTATTATTTATTTATGATAATTTTCCACATTTGTTTTTTATTTTTTTAGTTCTATATAAATAACATATTTTTTAATTTATCCTCATATCACATATTTATTTTACTTTATCAATAATCAATACCTTTACCCTTGACATTTTTTCTCTTTTACAAGAAAACCTTTCTACCCTCTTTATATTTAACATTGTCATTTCCTGTGATATATTTCACAACAGAAATAAGTCACACCTGCAGTAATCCATTGAAAGCTAATTAAAACTCTTCCTGGTTGTATGGTGATCTGCCATGATATCACTTCACCCTTTCTCGCACTTAATTTTACATGGTTTGCCCTTAATGAAAAAAGCCCTTGAAGCCCTTGGGTTATAGGGTTTCATACTGTTACAACAGCGGAAGTCATGTGATGAGTTTCTAGAAGGATTGGGGAAAATCACGAATAATTCAGTATTTGCTAGACGCCCTCTATTCCTGTATATAAGAGCTCCAGATAAAGCGAGACAATTTAATCGGAATTGGAATTGCAGACAGGCAGAGACAGAGACGGACAATTGAGTCAAGCGCGGTAGTGACCGTAAGTAAAGTGCATGAATCGTTGTGAATTATAGCGTGTGTTTAAGTTAAAGTGACTGTGGAAATTAAGTGTATTGCAAAGTTGTATTGAGAAAGAATAAACTGGTTTTATTTAAGAAAGGACTAGTATCGCTGAAGTTCCTCGGAAAGAATTTCTACGGAAAATTAACAAACAAACACAGACGTAACAATATTTTGTCTTGGTGTACTCAATGTTTTACTTAGTTCTGATAGAATATTTTCAGTAATGCAGACTGAAATGTTTTAAATAAGTACACAGTTTTCTAAACATCTTCTTAACAATGTTTCAGTATACAAGGTGCACTATTAAAAGATGGAAATGCAAGCTGTACGTGTACTAGGCGGTGGGGTGACAAGTACTGTCAGCACATGAAAACTTTAAAAATTATGCCAAAAACTAGTACTAAACTTTTGAATGAAAGGAATTCCCAAAGAAAGACAAAGGAAGAGTTGGTGAAATGTAATGGTTAGGCATAATCTATCCTGTGTCAGCTTAAGTATGTGTGAAATTTCTGCTGCAGTCTCAACCCCCATTCTTTCCTACTGGCAACAAGTGCTGTCTATGTGATAACAATATGGTAGGAAGATAAATGAGGTGCAGTCAGAGAGTAAGCTATGTTTACCAGTTGTACAGCAGCAGCAACAGAGAGTAGTAGGGCTAGTTAGTTGCTCAATTAGAGACACAATGATGCACAGGAATTGATATGGTGAGGGAGCACATGCAAAGTCCATAGAAATGTTGTTCGAACAATATCAGAAGTCAGAGATCAGAAACATAGGTGTGTGTTACAACTCTTTTCAACCTACATACCTAGCTTAACTTTTGACCACTTAGAATTCATTTGACCTTATATTTTCAGTCTGAACTTTACTATGCAAGACTGAACCTGGACACCACTGGCTATATTGTTTTTGCTTTTTATCTATTTTTCTAAATTTCTCAACATGCCAGATTTGTATATAAGATTGAAAAAGATACATGAAAGGTAAAAACTAATTTATTTGTCTTTGTACTAATATTTTGTTCCAAAAGTGTTATTTTTTTTTATTATATCCAAGTTGTTTATGGTGACAATTATTCATAATGTTATATGTCAACCAAAGTGCTACCCCAGTGTTGACTATTTATTAAATATTACTACTGTACACATCTTGTTTGTGTTTGCCTTGGAAGAGGTATACAGCTGATGTTGTATTCTAGTGTCAATGTTTGTGGAATATTTAATTTTGAAAACTAGTAATTGACTTGAAACTACAAATAAGCAGTCTTTTAATTAAGTAACAATGTATATTAATAGGATTAAAAATTAGCTAGTGTAAGAGTTTTAAAAATTAATTAACACCATAGTGTTTCCTATGGCAATAATTATTGAAAAATCCTCGTGCTTGATGCCTATTTAAAAGCAAATTAAACACCTTTGATTAGAAAGACAATTTACTAATTCTCAGACAAGTGATGACTTTTCTGAAGCATAGGCTTTTTTTCGTTCTGTTGTCTACTGCTGTTTCACATTTACAATATTCTAACTTATTACTTTACAGTGTAACAAGTGGCTATGAATGCTAATGCCCTGTGTTTATAATTAAAATAACCTACTTGTAAAGAATGAGTAAAACAATGTAGCATAATAAACATACTTTTTAGTTGCAATAGTACGTAAAAACATTAAAACTTTAATACATGTCAGCTCCTCATAAATCTCTGTGGAGTTTATAAACATATTTTATATATCACAATGTTTGAAACTCCAAATATTTTAAATGGTAAAACCTGGTAGAAATACAGAAAAAATCCTACTTGTCTTAGTGTCAACAAGAAAATAAGAATTCTGTTCAGCCTCTTCAATTCCAAAAAATTCAAAGCTGTCTTGCAGTACATGAAGAAACTGAGTATCCTGAAAATAGCAGGATTTATCTCTAGATGTTTTGGTATAAACCACAGATTAAAGAATGGATACAACCAAATATAGCTGAGTCTTTAAATAATGTATTTGAACATGCCAAATATTAAAGACAAGATATATCCAAATGCAGCTGAGTCTATAAATAATGTTTTTGAATATATCAAAAATTAGAGGATATATCCAAATGCGTATATATATATATATATATATATACACACCCAAATGTAGCTAGGCCTTTCTACAATATTCTTGAATGTATTACAAATTAAGTGCTGAATATACCCAAATATATTAAAGTTTCTAGATAGCATTTTCTGAACTTATCAAAGTTAAGATAGCAGAATTTGTCTGTGAGTAATATTTTTATAAATATCATAGGTTACTTGATGCATCTAAATATAGTCCAAGTCTTAGTTAATATTTTTATAG
>NW_013667595.1:153123-162603 GCF_000517525.1 Limulus polyphemus
ATGTTCCTTTTAGTCAGTTTTCCAATATATTTTGTCGACTGTTATAACGCACTTTTAGTATTCCTTCCTCCAGATTTTGTTGACATTGATAATGTTCCTTTTAGTCAGTTTTCCACTAGATGTTTTTGACTTTGAAAACATGTTATTAGTTTTCTTCCACTCGATTTTTCGACTTTCATAATTGTCTTTTTAGGCCTTCTTAGACTAGATATTTTCGACTTTGATAGCGGTATTTTTAATCTAATATTCTTGAATGTATTACAAATTAAGTGCTGAATATACCCAAATATATTAAAGTTTCTAGATAGCATTTTCTGAACTTATCAAAGTTAAGATAGCAGAATTTGTCTGTGAGTAATATTTTTTGTAAATATCATAGGCTACTTGATGCATCTAAATATAGTCCAAGTCTCTTGTTAATATTTTTATAGGAAGTTCATACAAAACTAACTCAAAACAAGCTCTTTCCTTTTTCAAAGACAAATTTACCAGCAAATTTATAATGGAAAAATATTTTATTTGTTTTGACAATTAAAATTATTAAATATATATGAACTAAAAAGAGTTAGTCTTAAGACTGAAAATATCTGAAATCAACATAGTTTAATAATACATACATTGTTAAGTTATGTCACAACCAAAACAAAAAGTTAGTTGCAGTATTTTTTTAAATAACACTGAAATCATTCATTATAACTTTTATTCAATGAAATCCTCTTAATATTTTTTGAGATCAATTTAAGCTTCACACAATAAAAACAACTTATTCTTTTAGACATTTCATTTTTATTCTTAACATATTTCATTACAAAAGAGCAGTTCAAGCTGTCATGTTTTCTAAAATAAACAAAATATTTGTTTGTTGCTTTATGTGAGATATTAC
Organism: Limulus polyphemus; assembly: GCF_000517525.1. Classification (NCBI taxonomy): domain Eukaryota; kingdom Metazoa; phylum Arthropoda; class Merostomata; order Xiphosura; family Limulidae; genus Limulus; species Limulus polyphemus. The sequence continues at coordinate 154,007 of NW_013667595.1, forward strand.
AGTTTCATTACATTGAATTACTTCTGTTTTTTAAAAGTTTAAAATAGAATATTTTCATGATTTCATTTAGTTTCACATATCAGTACAAAAAAGAGCACCATACCTCATGAACTGGAAACTGTGAAGGAATTCCTCCAACATCTGGCCCATGAATGATGATCTTCTTGGCACTGGGAACATTGGCAGTGATTAGCAGGGAGGCCTAAGTAGAAAAAACAACAACAGTAATTTTATGAAAGCCAGCAAAATATAGAATCATATATGAAAAGAACAATGATGTTATTAAAAAGCAACACTACAGAGATGAGAGTGAAGAGATGGTCAAGATGCTAATTATAAGGCTTTGATTCTACTATTTTTGTAATAAGACACTATAAAAGCATAGTTTTTTGGTATTGAGCGGCTCTTTGTCTTCAGTTGCCTAAATATTTAGCTAGTTCAACACAGTACATTTGCTTTCAGACTGTGGTGTCAGGTGGTATAAGAAAGGTAGAAACTGAAGTTGTATTTGTATGTACAGTTATTCCATTTACAAGGTTCTCATATTACTTTTATAACAGCTTCTCTAAACAGGTGGTTTATTTTTAATTATTCAATAAAAAATTTTAAAAGGCCAGTCCATTTAATGAAAAGGAAAGCATTATATTTCTTATACCACTGGTTCTACAAGTTCACCAAGTGATAGGCAGGTCTAACCTTCACAAATAACACTCATAACTGCTTGCTAACTTCTCCCATATATATCTAGCACTTGCAGAAACACAAACTCAAAATTTACCAAACTGAAGTAATAGACAACTGACTAACACACTCATTAACTCAATAATTTATCCCACAACTAATTTTACTCTAGTCTGATTGGTGTTTCATATTGTTTAAGCCATTTCTAAACTCTTAAGAAATCTCCAGATGTCTGGCACTCTTCATGTCAAGTTAAAACTTCCTCTAGCAAAGAATACAATAATCTAAATTAAAATATTAAAAACATAGCTTACAACAATACCTTCAAAATACCATTATATTATTCATAAGTTTTAATTTACTACTAAAGTGAAGTAAAACCTAAAATAACAGACATTCTGAATGTATGCTGTATAACCTTACTTTACGGTTCCTATAAAATATGACATAGTTGTATTTATAGTGCCAAGCTAAAATGCTGTTTAGGCCTATTTGCCAAATGACAAAATTAAAAAACATTAAGAAATCTAGCAAAATCAGCACCAATACGTTTCGATAAATTTGCCAAACTGTGACATATTTCTCAGACAATGTTTATTTCCTAATTATTTGTAATATCACTAGGAACCTAATCAGTCTGGGTTTCAGTGCTTTTTTTTTTCAGTAGATTCTTTTTAATGTTCACACACCTTCACGTAACCTATTTTGACCAAAGGAAAGACTTTTTTAAGCTTTTTACATTAGTGGAATAGCTGCTACATTTTACATCTCAGTACAATTAGTCTATCTAAAAACACCATCATGAACTGTACCACCCAAACATTAACCATTCAGTGGAATATGTGTTGTTGTTTTTTGAGTAATATCATGGATAGGTGGTTACAAGAAAAACAAAAGCAGAATTTTTCTGTGTACTGTATAAGTGAATATACATGCACAAAAGAAAAAAAATAAGATATGATAATAGATAGCAATATGGAGTTGAGCAGGAAATGGATAGAAAAGTACTAATGGCTTGGAGTTCAGAATAAGACATAGCATTTTACTGTAAAATATCCCATCTTAACCAAACCACTGAAGAAAATGAAATACTAGTATTTATACTGTTAACCTAAGCATGCTGTGTACCCTTAAATGGGTTGAAAAACCTAGTGCAAGGTTGCCTGTAGCATCTTAAAACAACCAAAAGTGTGCAATAATTTATATGCCACTCTTAATTATTTGAGATAGTACCAAGTGTTTTATATAATGTCATTTCACAGTGCTATTTTGACACATAGCAACCTATTACATATATGTTTGGAACTGACAGAATAATTTTATAAATAATAAATGAAATATTTGTGAAATGTACACTTGTCTTTGTTTTCCTTGGTAAGGCTGTGAACATGAAGCATCCAAAGCAGATAAAACATGCACTGAACACACTGGTAAGGTTGTGAACATGAAACATCCAAAACAGATAAAATATGAACTCAACACATGGATAAGGCTGTGAAAATGAAGCATCCAAAACAGATACAACATATACTGAACACACGGATAAGGCTGTGAAAATGAAATATCCAAAACAAATCAAATGTGAACTGAACACACTGGTAAGGGTGTAAACATGAATTATCCAAAACAGATAAAACATGCACTGAACACACTGGTAAGGTTGTGAACATGAAGCATCCAAAACAGATAAAATGTGAACTCAACACATGGATAAGGCTGTGAAAATGAAGCATCCAAAACAGATAAAACATATACTGAACACATTGGTAAGGATATGAATGTGAATTATCCAAAACAGATAAGATGTGAACTGAACACACACTGGTAAGGATGTAAACATGAAGTATCAAACACAGATTAAAATGTGAGCTAAACACACAGGTAGAATATGCATTAATAAATTGGCAAGGCTGAGAACATGAAATATTGTTTTGTATGCATGAATATTTTTTACCTAAATTGAGTATCAGCTCAATAACCTTGTAAGGCAGTGAAAGTTAAATATCCTACACATATGGAACATGAACTGAATACATTGTGCTATCAACATGCACATGTAGAATATGAACTGAACATATTAACAAAACTAACAAATATATTTTTGTTGTACTTATTGCATACACACAAATTTAAAAATCTCCCAAACCCTGTAAACATTAAATATTTTCCAAAGACTGAATACTTACATCACACTGTTCTTTCCTCAGAATTTGTTTTAAGTCCTTGAAGAACAATCCCTGAACACTTGGCACCACCTGATAAGTAAGATATATATTAGAGAAGAAAAATTAAATAAGAGATGAAAAAATCAAAATTAAGTATGCAACTAGAAAGTTAGAAAGTGAAAGAGATAAATTCCTTTTAATATAAGATATAGTTTTATATTAATCCTCAAAGTACAATCTAAAAGACAATCTAGATTTGAGTCACTGTTTGTATTTGCATTTAAGGCAAAATTACTAAGGCTATCTACCAACATCCCTAATTTTGAACTACTGATGAGAGGGAAGGCAGCCAGTCAGCAACTCCCTACCACCCATGCTAAAGGATGGACTTTCACTCATATAAAGCAACCACAGGTTAAAGTGCAGGGAATAATTTGTGACATCACATGGATTCACACCCGACTACCCAGCTCTGTAATCCAAAATTCTACCATAAATCTGAGTCAGAGGAAAGTACATTTTAGTCAAAATCTTTGTGAGAAAACATTATTAAAACTTTTCAGCAGTACCTATAAATACATAAGTAATAAGATATGAAAGAGAAATTTATGATGTATTCAATATTTTATTAATTATGTTTTACATTTTTCTAAATGAAACATTTATACAGAGTGTGAAGAAGCACTTACAAGCCAAACAAGAGAAAGAGCATTCGCTATCAGTTCTTGTCCACCTTCAACAGGAGTTCTCACATAAAACATAATATATCCAATCTGCACAGAAACAATAACAATATTTGTTAAGTGGGGATATATTATATTAAACAAAAATGATTAATGCTATCAACACATACTAATGCTTAAAAAGCCAAATCAACTTACTTTTTAAAAACTAAATATAGAAAGACTTCATATAAGGACTTAAGTACTTTGTTAAATCCTCCATTCCATGTAACTGATGAGAAAAAATAAATTCTGTATGTTCAAACTTAATGAAATGCATAATTATTTTCTTCAAAAAATGAAAATGCCTTCAATATCCAACTTTCCAGCAATCAGCCCAAATTTGCAAAATTTACTTTCTGAAATACCAAAGTAAACATGGTCTTGATCTTTTTTGAAGTCCTCCCAACTATTTAGCCAATTTAGTAGTTTTCTGAAAATTTTCAAGTTGAGATTGGCTGAGATTCAATCTTACAATTCAGCAAACCCATAGCTGCTTTAGGCTGGTAAAATTGAGGAGCTCAAATGCCACAAGTGTCATTATTCACTTCATTGGTTATTTAAGATAGAATTTAACAGGATTCTTCAGTTTATCCAATCTGGTCATTTACTGGTTCCATTAACATATCTATTGCTTTGAAATAAAAAATGTTATAGATATTTTTCATTAGAAGGTTTGATACACACTATTATTTTTTAGTTTTAATTCAATAGCTAGACTGTTTTTGAGCCAAGATAAAAAAAATACTATTTACTGGTTCCATTAACATATCTATTGCTTTGAAATAAAAAATGTTATAGATATTTTTCATTAGAAGGTTTGATACACACTATTATCTTTTAGTTTTAATTCAATAGCTAGACTGTTTTTGAGCCAAGATAAAAAAAATACTATGTTTTATAGTAAGTTTTATATGACTTTGATGAAATTCCAAGATTTAAAATAGTCTTAGTGGTTAAATTGATAATTAAGATGTTACCAGCTCTTAACTAAAATAACAAAATTTTGTAAAGCCACAGTAGTCACAAAAAGTTATTCCAAATAATCAAGTTACAAGAATAAAAATAAATGAAATAACACAGTCTTGATATCACAGAAATTACTCCCATCAAATTCTAAGTATAAGATCTATTTACTATATGCTTGCCTCTTCCATTTATCAAATGATTACTTTAACTCTCAGTACATTGAAAACCTATCTGACTTAGTGGAAAAACTCTAAAACCTTTACCAAAAGGCATAGAACCAAAAATTAATTATGTTACACCTTTTAATTATGTTTCATATTCCAATCTCAATAAAAAGAGATTAAAAAAGCCTATTTCAGGTACATTCAAAAAGATACCTATCTAGCCATACTTATAAATCTACCTTGTATGATATAAAATTGTCCTAATCTTTTATTATGATCAAAAACAGAAAAACAGAACAAAACTTTTAACTGTGAAATAAACTAAACAACATAACTTACAAAATAGTTGTACAATGTGTAAGCTGCCTGAGGGGGAAGACGGGGGATAAAATGTAGAAGCTTCCTCAAAATTTGAAGTATGACATCTTGTTTTTCTCGGGTTAGTTTTTCAAGAAAGTGTCGCATAAAAAGGGCTGTGTCTTCCACGAGACACAACCAGATAACTTTGTAAGCAACTTCATAAACTATAAACAAGAAATCAATTATGGAAACACTGAGTAAATTCAAGTTACACAAACACAACAATTAGTTTTTAAATATTATATAGTAGCATACAGTAACATCTTTTCCTTCTGAGCACTACTAGGTTGAAGAAAAAATGTTTGATTGATTTCCATACTAGACTGTTTGTTTGTTTTTGAATTTTGTGCAAAGCTACACAAGGGCTATCTGCGCTAGCCATCCCTAATTTAGCAGTGTAAGACTAGAGGGAAGGCAGCTAGTCATCACCACCCACCGCCAACTCTTGGGCTACTCTTTTACCAATGAATAGTAGGATTGACCATCACATTATAACACCAACATGGCTGAAAGGGTGAGCATGGTTGGTATGATGGGAATTCAAACCCGCGACCCACAGATTGCGAGTCGAGTGCCCTAACCGTCTGGCCATGCCGGGCCCCCATACTAGACAATACTAAATTAAGTCATGATGGTCCTTGTCTCTTAGACATATTTTAACATTATTAAAGCATAAAAAATTAGTTTTCAAATATGTTATTCATCTGGGATAACAGTTTGATCAAAACCATTGATTAGCTTCAAACCCAGACAGAAATGGTTATATGAATTAGGAAAAATACGAAACATTTAAAAAAAGTAAAATTGTCAGAAAATAAGTCATATTTTAATAAATTCGAATATATTTATCATATACAGTTGAACAACAAGAGAAACAGCATTTACTGTAAATTCTGTACTAATACTATGTTTATTAATTGTATAAATTGCTTTTGTGAAGCATATAATTTTCAAAAAATATATATTTAAATGCAACTATTAGCCAAAAATCTAATACAAAAAAAATTGTAATTATATGATAACACCAAAAGTAAGCTTAGTTCTAAAATAATTCATTTTATCAATAAAAACTTGCATTTATGAAAAACATTCGCTTTCTAATTATATTGAAAACTCCCATAAAATATTAATATTGTAGGTAGCCAGCCAAAAACATTAATTACACTAAGATACAAGCACTGTTCTCTATCCTGTATGGATTCAATTATTTGTTATTTCTGGATAACATTTGTAAGTCCATGGAAGAACCTAAAATAAATTAAATCTGATACATATTTCTAACAGCAAAACCAAATACATATCCTTCAAGCGTGTCAAGCAATTATCAGACGTATCACAAATATATTTTTTTACTGTTGTTGGTCAAGTCTCCTGCAGTTCAAACACACTCCATAGATTCACAAAGAAATTTAGATACAAAAAAAAAGAGTCAAACCTGGCAAATAACCTAACTTTATTTAGTAACTAATTTAATACAAATATATATAGCAATTGTATGGAACCAACTTACCAGCAACACCATCTATGTTTACTTGAGGATCATCAAGAAGACTAATGATATGAAAAGTTGAAGAACACAAACAAGAGGGGAAGAGTGGATGGGCCATTTGTATGTGATGCTGCATGTTTCGTTCGGTTAAAGCATCTTCTTCTCCTGAAAAGAACAAAAAATACCTATTGTTCTGTTTCACCACTTAGTATACTTGAGCATTTAGCATCTTTCTCTCCCTATGTCATCAGTCAACAACATGTTGGTTTGTCCAGTGACTAATATTTTGGTTCACATAATTAGATCACTGTTGAAAATTTTCAATTATTCTCACAGGTAGATGTGTAGTTCTATTCAAAACAGTGCAAGATATTGTATTTCAAAAATGGAAGTAAAGTGTTAATACACAGAGGGATCATTTCACTATTAGCGTTCTCTTGATATTTTATTTGTTTACATAAAGTTACACAAACAATCTTTATTATTAATTCATAATGGAAATTAAAAGCACCAGGAAATTTCCTGTAAAAAAAGGCTCTCCCAGGCTTAACTATATCACTTCTCATAATGTCTTATGTTCAGCTTGCAGACAGCAGGTTTAGTACAGACTGCTCAGTATTTTAAGGAATTCACTCATTCTCTGACTATACTGACAGAATAATTGGCATGAGGTCTGAAGCAGAAGTTGTGAGCATTGCACTCTTGTTAACCTTTTTGAGATAACAAGAATGGAGGATGAACAGCAGTGATACCAGAAGTAATCAGTTGGAAAACAATAAATTAACTAAGTTTAAGGCAGAGTTCAGAGAACATGAACACAATTGCATCATTAATGACAAAAGGCCCTTATTTAAGGAGATATTCCAAGAGTTTGTGAGACCATAAGAAGAAACACATTATATGCTTTAAACTTGAGTCAATAAATTAAATTTTCTTTAAACAGACAATTTAATCTTCTTCAAAGAGTTGAGAAGCAAAAACGTTACATAGCCTTGAGTATTCAATTTTGGTCTTTGTTGGGTGATCAAGATTCTTTCTTTAGTTCACAGCTTTACTTCTTCCACAGATGATCCAATGATTTGGATGTTGCTGCTTTGCACAGACTCACCACTCATTTTTTAAATCATGACTGAGAAAAATCAGTGTGAAATAAAGCTTTATATCTGAGTATTTCTTCATTCAAATAGAGAAACACTTAGTGGTTGAACTTTTATAGTATGAAATACCATGAATCTCACTCTTTTATAGTATATATATATTTTTCATATCATACAAAATGTTTTAGATTTTTCTAATGTTTCACTTCTCAACTTGTTAATTCAGTCATGGTCATAAGCAAATTTAACCCTTAGCATGAGTTGGTCAAGGAAGTTATCTACCATTTCATGGGATAGTTGTATTGTGTTCAATATTACAAAGTGCATGTTGGACTGCTTTGTTACTGTCATGGAGTTGAGATATTTCAAGATACTTCTGATTCAGTTTTGTGATTGGGGAGCTACAGAAAGAAGACGAAATATGAGAATAGTTTGGTATTTTCATCCATATTTGTTTCTGATGTTGAATAGAAGTGAAGCTTCTTCCTTGTTTTAATCCATACAACATTTAATTTGCTGAATATCAAACAGCCACTCCATTTTAGTTTAGCCAAGTAATGTATACTTTTTTGCCTAAGTGCAGTACTCTTTTACATTTTTCATATTTTGTTTTCATTTTCAAACACCATAATAGTTCTTGATTTAAATTATTAGCCACTTTGTAATTCAATCTTTTGATTTCCTCATCAATAAAGTATTTGTTTTTGTCTACATTTACACCAAGCCTTGGCTCTTTCATTCCATCTGCTACAGATCCCAATACTCACTCTTTCACATAATAGGTCTAGAAACCTCTTGTTGTTATGAAGGTCAGTTAACTGTGTTTTCATTTATCCATGGAATACCATAATTCTGTAATTGTATCTTACTTAAGAACATTTCAAACTTGAAATATCATCCTTTAATTAAAATAATGTTACGACAACGCAGGTCATGTGAAGCTTGCATCA
>NW_013667595.1:163497-164460 GCF_000517525.1 Limulus polyphemus
AGAGTTTGTGAAAATGTTATCAGAGAGGATGGAAGATATTCACCATCAAGTATGTTCAAACTTGAAAAAGTCTGCTGATTCGATAAAGTTATCTTATGATAAGAGATCTACTGAAGTTAGTTTTAAACCAGGAGACAAGGTGTGGTTGTATAATCCCAGGAAGACCAAAGGGAAGTCTCCTAAGTTGTCTTCTCCATGGGAAGGCCCATATGACATAGTGGATCGTCTCTCAGACGTGACTTTCCGAATAAAATGTGGTCAGCGAGGTAAGCCAAAAGTGGTGCATGCCAACAGGCTTTGGCATTATCACGGTCCAGGACATTTCAGTTGGGATGAAGTGAACAAAGGAACAAACGATGCTGCTGAAGAAGTGTCACCTGAACAAGCCACTGTCGAAGAAGAAACTCTGCTCAGTTTTGAGGAGGGAAACGGTGAGGCTCTTGATGAAGTTACTACCACTGTTGTGACTGTTATCGACGATAGGACATTTCCTGATGAAACAGATGAACCCCATATGAAGCAGAAGCCAACGAGACGGAGACCAGTACGGAAGAAGATGCGTCCCGTAAAACTAAGAGACTTTGTTGAATTGTAATTTTGTGTTTGTAATTCTGTACATTTAATTAAGTTATTGTTAATTGTTATTGGTTTAATGTAAGATGCTATTGTTTGGGACGAACAATACTAAGGAAGGGGCAGTGTTATGACAACGCAGGTCACGTGACGCTTGTATCACACCACTTCCTTCTCGAACCTTCATGAAATGTCGGGAGACTACTGGATTGGGGTAGTCTTGTTTATATAAGACCGGCCAAGAAGCAACGTGAGGTAATGTGTAATTGAACTGCGGAGAGAGAATATTGTTGAGTATGTGAAACGTTCGTTGTGAATTATAGCGTTTGTTATAGCGCGACTGTTGAAATCAAGTGTATCACAAAGTTGTATTCAGAAAGAATAAACCAG
>NW_013667595.1:164805-177007 GCF_000517525.1 Limulus polyphemus
AAAGGACTTGTATCGGGAAAGTTTCATCGGAAAGAATTTTTACGAAAAATTAACTAATGAACGGAGACGCAACAATAATTTCTGTATCAGACAAGTTAATGAAGATAGAATGAGGACTAAAAAAATCTTGATCTTTCAGTTCAGGCCAGCATTAAATAAATAAGTCTGTGCAATGCCTCTACTTCTTAAACTGTAAGTCTGTACAGAGCAAATTAAATGTTACAAACTGATTTACACTGGATCTAAAGTCACTATTATTTGGCCAGATACAAGCTCCAAAGATGGAAAATTACTTTCACAAATGGATATAATGAACTGATGAGAATTGTAAATGATGATAAGATTCAAGTTAAGTAGGAGTTTTAATTAATATACCAAAGACAGAAACAGTAAAGAACTCAAAAATCCCAAAAAGTATACAAGAAAACAAAATATCTTTGGAATTAATAGTACAATTAACTCTCTCAATACTGATAGGTAAAAGTGCATGTTATGCCTTTTTCCAGAGTTACATTCAAAGTTTAATTAAACTACTTTATTATCAATATATATGAATAAACTTGGCATCAAAATGTAGTTAATAACCCAGATTTGAATACTATATATATTTTAATTCCTTTATTTCAAAAGGAAATACTTAAATAAATTCTCAGTCTCTAGTTGTCTAAGTAACATGACATTTGTTCACTCTGACTTGTCCATTTTGAACTTTTTCATCACCCCTAAATGATGTCCTAAGTTTAACATAGATTACTCATTACAGTTCAGGTATTACTAAGACATATTCTGGTTTTTATAGCTTTTAGCATTCAATCTCCTTTGTTTACAGAGTTATAAATCACATAATAAAACCACTTGCCACACCTTCCTATCACATCCTCTCTTTTATAAATTACCAGTAATTCTCTCTGATGTTTGTTATTAGATCATTTTAACTAATAGAAAGACAAAGTATTAACTTACCGAATGATGTATAAGATTACATCGTTCTCAGTAGAGGTGTTTAGTTATTTCATCTACTGACTGAAAGTTGATACCGCTGAGTTCAGATTGAACAGTAAAGGGAATTAATTTAAGACACTTATGTCTTAGTTAGAAAGCCAGTTATATTATAATAGTTATAGGACATTGTATGGTTTGTGCATGTTGTTATTTTGTGTTCTTAAGTGAATATCTCAAATAAAACAGTCTGAGTCACACGTTGACTCAATATATATTCACAGACAAGTCTTTACTAAAAATACTTAATTAAGAAAATCTGATTTTCTGTGTACAAATACTTGTATTGTTTACTAAATGCTTGCTAAATTTCATGAAGATGCATAACTACATTAAAAGTTATAATTTGTATACTTTCATGGTTACCTGGTGGTTCAAGATCAGTCAAAATGATTAAGCCCCTATAGAGAGAATTAATATATTATTAAGTCACCTAAAAAAATGAAGAAACATCATAATTTATTGAAAATAGAGAAAAACAGAAATTCAATGCTCTTAAGAACATCCCTACCAATCTCTAAAGATTTATTGACCATAGACATAAATACCAGTCACTAAGCATAATAAGTTGTGCTATCACAACTGCATGATAAAAAAGTTGATAATTAAATGAATCCATAACTTCATGACATATAAGATCTGCATGATACATAAGAAACTGCTAACCCTTGTATGAGCTGTAAGTGAGTGTTTTCTACTAAGAGATAATTAATGCATTTTTAGAGTACCAAAAAGCACATGACTACATAAACTCCAAAACAAAGTCTTTACTAGAATAATTTGTCAAAAGACATATCATATATTCTGCCAATAAGGTTCTTGAGGGTTAGAGAAAGTGAAGTACAGCAATAGTAGGGATTATTTTAAGATTTTCATCCAGAATGCTAGAATTAAACATGTAAGATCAACTGAAAATGGAATTGACAGACCATCTTGCAATCAAGTACCTCCACACAATGTGCTGGATAAAATTTATTTATTTTAGTGCCATTTACTTCAGCTTTAAGACAATATTGTGTAGAATAAAAATGGTCATACAAAAGGCTAAACAAAACAGTTACAGTTGGTACTACCAAGATGAAATCTTCCAAAAGCTGGAAACAACAGGATTTAAGAATACCTTGGAAGGAGTGCATGAAAAATTCCACTGAACTGACTACTGTCAATTTATGGAAGAGTAATGCCAAATCTCTAACTTGTGTTCTAAAAAAAAAGTACTAGAAAAGAAAAAGCAGAGGAGACAAATACAAAAATTACAGAAGTTTTAATGTATTTCATCCAGTACCACAGATTAATACTGGACACCAATACAACATACTTGGAATAGACCTTTTATAAAGAGGCTGGAAGTGTCTTGAGTACCAAATAAAGATAATGAAACATTGTTACAAAATTTGACCAATGAGCCTGTTTCAAGATAAGCAGCACCCAAAGAACCTCTATATGACCAAGGATATAAATCAGTGCTTTTTGCTAAAATGTATTAACTTTAGAAAGAAAACCAAGACAACTATCCTTCCTCCTTTTTCAGGTAGAATCATATAAAAGTAGAACTAGACAATAATGAACCAGAAAGTCATGGAATGAATAACATAATATCTGACACTCTTACCAACAAGCTACTATACATAAAGCCATGGGTTACATACTAACATCTCTCATGTTTGATAAAGAACTGAGAGTCCTGTCCCAATCTCCTTAACAGTCAACACCATGAAATGAAAATGAGTTTGCTTTCCACCATTCACTTGATTGCACTGTTCAGGGGTTTGACAATGAGAAGTTGAAGTTAACCAAGGGCATGATAATGATAAGAAACCTGACAACTCAGGATTTTAGCAGTGGGATATAGAGTGATTAAAAGCCAAGAGGAAGAAAAAAAGATACACGTCCAATGTTTCATACAACAGTGAGACAACCCCTGTTTACTTGGTGAAAAATATCAGCAATACAGAGTGCTATATTTCAAGGAATACACATGTCAGGCCAAAGATTATTCAACATAATATGTTGAAATACCACCTGAAAACATAGCAAAACTGGATAGGGATTCTTCAAACAAAATATCAGAAAAAGAAGAAATAACCTGAGATATAATACACAAAATTAAGCCAGATTCAGACTTTTAAAACTGCTTCTTAGAAAAGAAATAAGCTCTCAATAAAAATGTTTTCCAGGGATGAAGAAAAAATGTCCAAAGCAAGCAATAGTCCTAATGATATGGAAGAAAAAACTTCTCCTCCAATTAGATCTCAGGACAAATTAAAAAATTGTAAGATATATTAATTATGAAAGTTACTGAAAGGGTTTCAAAATTTATGGAGATTGTAGTATTAAGCAATAGAATGTCATTATTATTTGTAAATGATATACTGGTGCAAGTTTCAAAATATTTTGAATTTTTCTTTGAATATCTGTTGATTGTTTTTAATATTTTTGATACTTAACAGCTACAATTTAGTCCAAAAGGTGGTACTTTTGTTTGAATATCACAGAATTTTTCAAGAAAAATGTTACTATTAATTTTAACTTTTGACCAAAGCAAGCTACCTAAACAAACCAGAAGTAAAAATTAACATAGTAATGGATCTTTTTGTTTGTTATTAAGCATAAAACTACACAATGGGCTATCTGTATTCTACCAGTCATAGGTATCGAACCCCAATATTTTGTGTTACAAACCCTCAGACTTACTGCTGAGCCACCAGGGCATTATAGTAATGAATATAACTAACTTAAGATGTTAGGAAAACTCAAAGGTTCGAGAAATTAATTTAACCCAAATATACAAAACATTATAACCCAAATGCTTTTGAAAGGCCCTTCAAAAGCACTTGGGTCATAAGGTTTTGTACCTTTGTATAACTAATTTAATATTCTATTCTTATTTTAATAATTAGAATGGCAAGGAAAAATTATAGAAAATGTTTCAATAAATCTTAGAAAGGAAATGACAGAGTACTTATGAAGGAAGAATCAAGAGAATTACTTTACCAACTTCTTTTCTTGAATTGTAAAACCTGCAAATAAGTTATTAGATTTAAAATACTGTATATCTCAAAACTCATCAAAATGTCTGTGATTTATACGTTAGTCCTAAAATAAATTAATAAAAAGCTTAACACAATTTTTGCAATCACTAGAGATAAGAACTTCGTTTAGATATTATAACTGAAATATAAAGTAATGTATCACATTTCTTTTAAACCTATAATTATTTTAAGGATTCTAAGTAAATACTTAACTAACCTTCTTCATGTTCTTCTACTGCATGGTATAGTGCTGGTTCATAGGCAGCATGTAGGTTGACAGCTACAGATGTAATGGGAAAGTTTTCTCGAGCTGTTTGTTTCTTGTCTTCTTCTGCTTCCAAAGCTCTGTGTATCAACTCCACCTGTTGTTTCCTTCGAGTCTTTGTGGCTGTTACAAAGGACCTCTGCAACTGTTCCACAGACACAAAAAGAAACTTACAAACAAATATTGACAATACCGATGTCAAGCCACCTGCTAATGTTAGTATTATTCACCGGATGCTCACTAAAGTAAAAAGTTTAATAGCATAAAAAAAAGAGCACATAATTGTACTTCTAAGCAAGACAGACATAGAAACCCGGTATTCCTTAAGAAGAACTATGCAGTATAATGTTGGCCTTTTTCTTTAATCATCTTACTTGGGAATAATATACTTTAAAATGTTCATATTATAAGGCTTTATAGGAGTTTATTAACAAAGCAGAAGTTTTATATCTGAAGTTATACTGCTTGGAAAATCTGCAATATTATTAAATGAGAATGGAATCTTTCTCATCTGCATTTCTTTTTGATAAAAGTAATCATTTTGCTTATTACTAGTATTGGATACACATTTGTTGCATTTCTGTTTGTACTTTTTTTCACTAAAACTTATACCACAAATCATTTTACAAAAAGTAGCACCTAAGTCTGAATTTAGTACATAACCTTGACAAGATTTAGTATGCACCAAATCAAAACTTTAAAATTATCAAATTTTTTTACCATAATACGAATACACTATAGAAGATACAGGTGTGATATTGCATATCACACTGACCAATAATGAATGCTTATCCTTTTAAAATATAAAACTTTATCAATAATCCTAGATAAGCATGGTCCCTCTATTTTTCAAAATATAAAATTTTTACCGATTGATCCTGATTGATGGTGACCTCTTCTACTTTTGTTTTCACGTGAGGCAACCATGGAGGGTCAGCAATAGGTACAGAGTCTATGGCTATCTTTGGTGAAGGGAGTGTGAACTCAACAACTGGGGGAGGCACCTAGGGTAAATGAATATTAAGATCTGATAATCTTGTTTATTCTAATAATGCAACATAGCACAGTAAATTCATTTCAAAAAAATGTGTAAGTTAAGAATACATTATCAGTTCATAAAAATAATTAAAGTTTATAATATTAAAGAACAATTAAAGACTTAAAAGCCAAAATACTAATTAGAAGTGTAAAATTTGCAAGAATATTTAAAGGTTAAATTTATCATTATGCGAAAGTTTAAATTAAAAAATAATTTTCTCATTGTATTAAAATGCTAAATATTTATAGTGTTCATTATCAGAAATGTCAAGATTGTTAAAAGTTTCAAGGAATTTTATAAATATATCAGATGAATTAACATTAACTGATTTTTAGAACAGTAACAATGGCCTCATGAATGTGGCTATAAATACAAAGACCTGTATCTTCCTATGAAACAATACACTTTTCTTTCTCATTATCTCTTAAATATTGAAAGAACAAAATGAGCAATTCAGGTGTCACTGACCTTAAAATACATTTGTGCTCCATCTTCCATCCTTGGCCAACACTGATTTCTAAATTGCCATAGGGCATGAAACCTAGAAAAAATCTCAAAATTGTTTTTACTTGTAATTATCAAACACATTCATCATTAACACCATGACACAGTTTTTTCAAATGACAAGCATACTGAAGAATATAATTGTAGCTTACCCTAGCAACTATTGAGGTAAATGTCCATAACCTAAGCACTTTAGGGATATGAACTATAAAAAAATTACATAACTGAAATTATATTTTTTGGTATTTTAAAAAATCAAATGAATTTAAAAAAAGTTCAAATGACTAACAATCTGTCTTAGTTAGGTCAATATTCAGTCACTACTTGCAATTCTTCCAGAAATGTTTGAGATAGTTGTAAAAGAATTTAAACATTAGGTATTATTGTAGACAATGTGTATTTTCTCACTGCTTTCTTCACTGTATGCAGAGGTAAACTTGTGCTACTTGTGCCAGCACACTGGTCTAGGTGATACTGTTAACACACACAATACATCACTATTTCAAGTGGTAAATTACATTTTCTGTAGAAACAATGTAAAACTACTTATATATACAAACTATATTTTGTTGTAGAAACAACAGCTATCAACATTTAAAGAGATATACTTTATATTTCGTTAAGTTGTCCTTGGACTGAATACATCAGTAATCTTGGGCTTGTGCAATACTTTTGTAATAAAGGGTGCTTTGTAAAGCACATAGCCAAAAGTTTTTAATGAGTGAGTAGCATCCATATGTTGCTTTCTAATGAGCAAAATAACATCTGGAAATTTTACATAAAAGCTGTGACAAAGAGCACTGTTAGTCAGTCAGTTTTGGAGAGCCTGCCACCAGCTACCAGTCAGCAATACAAAATTATGAGTTTGCAAAGCCACCAACCAACCATGCCCATTTTCATCTCCCATGCAAGTTTCAGATTACCAATGAGTATAAGTTCTTTATACATAGATAAAAATGAACAGATTTGTTTGATATAGTATTAAGTAACAACTGACAACATAATGCACTTTGAGTAATGGTTAATAACAGGACTATACCCATTGTATTGTGAATATTGTTTGCTAATGAATGTTGTATGATTCCTAACAAAAACCTCCAACTCTTTCCTGATTCTCACATAAATCTTTTTGAGTTGGTGATCGGTGTACTAACACAGATACATTAATACTACTTGTAATGAGCAACTGTCCTCATACAGTGTATGTTACATTAATTTACCAAATAGTATCTAGTTTCTGTTTTAAAAAAATTCTACAATTTAATTTAGGTTTTCAATCAACTTTTAGGTCATGAAATTTCCAAACTTTTATTGTGAGACATTGTTTTGATAAACAAAACACAAATAAAACATTAAAATATTTCCTTTCATCTTAGAATTTCATTTTGTTATTGTTTATCAGAAAGTTTCATTTTATATATGCAGTCAATTTCAACTTGACTGATATTCATTAATATATTTTTTATGCTATATTTTGATAATTGCAGTAGTCATCATTTTTGTTATAAGTCATAAAAAACACTATATAAGCTGGCAAAGATTTATTAATTACTCAGGAACTGACCTTTCAAAATGGTTTGAAAAATAGGCTAGGTAACAATATTTTGGCTAACAATATTCTTGGTTGACATTAATTTATATCTAACAAATACAGTTTCTTTTCAATAAATACATATTTTTAATTATACGTGTTACTTAAATATAAACTTAACAATAATATTCAATAAATAATGAATTGAGTAATCAGAATATTTTGTCATCACCTACAATACTTGCTAAGCCTACAGTGGTGGAAAAATTTACTGCATCACCCAATTTTTTCATTCTTTTCTTCAGAATCACCATCTGTTTTGAGGCCCTAATGGATGTAGATGCAAATGTGTTTCATGGATGATGCAATACTGTTTAATTATTACATCAGCAGCTTTATAGGCTGTCTGGGTATTGCTTCAGCCAGTTTTTGGCTATAAATAAAGGTTCTTACTGAGAGTCAGTTTAGAAGCCTATTTGCTACAATATGCATGTGATGCTACCATGGCCAAAGGTTGTAAGTCAACTCCACAGAGCAAACAAGGACTTTTGAACAGGCAGATTAATGTAAGAATTAAATTTAATCAATCTACTGTGAATTGCTTTATGCAGAGATATAGACAGACTGGCTGTATGGAGCAGCAGAAGGAATGGGGTAGGAAGAAAACTTCCACAGCAGCTGACAATCGTGTTTTGAAACACATAAGCCTGCAGAATTGTGGACTGTCATTCACAGATCCCAAAAGAGGATGTCAGGAAACTTCAGGTGTCACTGTTATTGCAAGCACCATCTGGTCTTGCCTGTGTTCAGCCAAGAAAGCAATCCCTCCTCATCAACCAGATGAAGTAGATGAGACTCACTTGGTTCAAAAAACATGCTGACTGGACTGAAGCAATTTGGAGCAAAGTGATTTTCTCAGTCAAATCACAGTTTAACCTACACAGGTCTGATGGGAAGCACTTTGTACAACTTCAATGTGGAGAAGAGTTTTATTCAGTGTGTTTGAATGCAACTGTGAAGCATCCATAGGGTCATGTGACACAGGGATGCATCTCTGGCCAGGATGTTGAATGCCTGCATTTTGTGAAAGGCACTGTCAATGCTGACAAGTACATCAAGATCCTCAAGTCTTGGTTAAAGCCAACAATTCAGGACCATTTCAGGGAAGCTCACCAATGCACATTCCAGAATTACTTTGCTCCATGCCTCAGGGATAAAAATGTTGTTAATATTCACACACTCTATGCAGTGAAATAAAGAGGAATTTCACTCTACAGGTATTGAAAAGACATCTTAGATTTATTTTATTGCTTCAGATGAAGGACTAGCTTCAACGGAAGAAAATTAAAATACTATGCTGGTCAGGCAACAACCCAGATAATTGGTAATAAAGTGCAAGAGAATAAACCGAGAAGTACCTTGGAATTTAGGAAGCTCTAATCTGTATGTGGCATCATGAACTCAACCCTGCTTACTTTCAGTCCCTCGTACACTCTATGCCACAGTGATGTCAAGTAGTTATCAAAGCCAGAGGGGCATAAGTTAACGAAATATTAAAACAAGAAACAGATTCTGTGAACACTTTTTGTCAATTATAGTAGTGACATTATCATTAAATCTAGGTTTTCTAACTCAGAGAACATTTTCGTGTTTGCCAAGTATTTGTTGATCATCAGCTGTAATACGGTTGGCACGGTTGATTTGTTAATAAAGATGCATATATGTGTTTCGATGACTGAAATATGTGTCAGCTTACACAGACACATTATCCATAACCATTTTATTCTAGTTTTAACACTTCCACAATGCACAATCTGGTAAAGAGATGTACAGTAACCAAGAAAAATGTTAAAAAAATTGGGTGATACAATACATTTTTACACCACTGAAAGTTTACCTGATGTCTTGTTGTGAAAGAAAATCTCAGTAGCTTTACCACAATATAATTCAACACAAAAACATTTTCAGAAATGAAAAGAACATATAGAGAAGCTATAAAAAATTACCATGTCTGTAGTTTGTTCCTTCACTCTATGTGAATGACTGGGTCAAGGTGTGTATTTTCTAACCTTGTACATACTTCAAAATTCAGTAGAATAAATATATGTAAAAAAATCTTAATCTTCACTTCTGTGTATCATTTGACACTTCTTTGTTCCACACTGTGCATTTTAGATATTCTCTCTAACACTATTTGAGCTTCTGAGATTAATACAAATTACAAACTTATAGTATAAATATTTCTATGACATAATCTAATTTTATAGCATCAAATCTTCTTGCTTTACGGAGATATAAACCAGAAAGTCAAACCCATTTGTCATGCACCCTCCTATCACATACTGTCTTTCAAAAAATGTCAATAATTCTCTCTGATGTTTGCTATTACATTATTTATAGCCAATAGAAATATTTTAATTTACTGATTTACATATAAGATTAACTCATTCTTACAACAGTTTATGAATAATTCAGCCTATAGATTCAAAGTTGCTAATGCCAAGTTCTGGTTTATTAATGAAGATTTAAGCAATATTCCTCATCCTGAACAATTGCTAGATGGAAACAAGATGATCACATTAATTCTGAACTTGTTAAAAAACTTGAGAAATGTTAAGAATGATAAAGATTCTGGGCCAGATAATATTCAAAATATTTACTCAAGGGTTTTGAAGGAGGTTGAGGATTAGATATGTGAGACACTTACCACTATTTTTTCAAAGTCTGTGAACAGTGGGTAGGTGCCAGAAGATTGGAAGTTGGCTAATGTTACTCCTCTTTTCAAGAGATGTGATAAAAATTGTTCCAGTAATTATAGACCTATTAGTCTTATATCAGTGGTGGGAAAAGATGTTGAAAGTTTGATAAAAGATGCTTTGCAAAGTCATTTAACAAAGTTTAAAATTTTGTTGGATAATCAGCATAGTTTCACTGGGGGAAAATCTTGCCTTACTAATCTTTTGACATTCTTATTAGAGGTTATTGCTTAAGTAAATGAGGATAAGGGTGTGAATTTGATGTATCTAGATTATCAGAAAATATTGGATAAGGTGCTACATAAAAGGTTATTAAAAGGTTCTTTTTAGGTATGGTTGTTAGGTTGGCTTATTGGAGAGAAAATTGGCTTGATGAAAGTTGGGCAGAGGATTGTTATCAAAGGATAACTAGATTCATGTAACAAGTGGAGTACCCTGGGCTCAGTGTTAAGACCTTTGATCTTTTTGATTTACATCAATGGCATAGATGTAGGAATGGTCAATAAATCATTTAAATTTGTTGATGATATTAATGTTTTGGGTGTTACTGAGTGTGAAGCAGATGTTGCTGCTTTGCCAAAAAAAATTGTATTATTTCGTACATTGGGCAAAGAAATGGCAGATGGCTTTTAAGTACAAAGAATGGCATGTGGGATATCACAATTTGAATTATGAGTATACTTGTGATGAGAATAACCTAAACAGTGTTATGGAAGAAAAAGATCTTGGTGTTCTGGTTGATCAATCTCTTAAACAATGTACTATTGATTGTGGCAGGGCAAATAGAATACTGAATGAGGTTATAATACCTTTGTATAGGTCACTGGTCAGAAAACATTTGGAGCACTGTGTTCAGTCTTGGGCTCCTTACCTTCAGAAGGGCATTGAACTGTTAGAAAGGGTTCATAGGAAGGCTAATAGGGTGATACTTGGGATGGAAAGGTTATCATACAAGGATATATTAAGATCTCTGAACTTATTTTCTATTAAAAAAAACGAGTTAGAGGGGATCTGATTGAGCTGTTTAAGATTGTAAAGGGAACTGAGAGTGTTGATGCATTATCTTTTTTTTGTATTTAATGGTGTGAATGGTAAGTCTAAGGGACACAAATATAAATTTTGACAAGAGTCATTGTAAGTTTTTAGAGTAGTTGGCCTTTGAATGATAGGGACTGGCTTTGAGTGTTTTACTTTTATTTTAGAGTTTAGTATAGTAAACAGACCAACAGGTCCCCCACTGTCCTTAACCTGTATGTATGTAAGGGAATTATTTTAACCCTTTCAGCACAGGTACCCTTTACTGCGCATGACACAAGGTTTTAGTGTCTTACATTCAAAATTTTATTAAACTACTCTTTGTTTATGTTATACCTATTAGAATAGCATAAAATCTTAGCTAATAATCCATATTTTAATAGTATACAAGTTTTAAGTTCTTAATTCTAATACGAAATATATACAAAAATCCTGAATTTCCACTAGTGTGACACACATGACAAATTTTGTCTTAGCATGTCATCATCCCTATTTTATCCATCACCCCTTGAAAATGTACGAAATTAAACATAAAAATGCTCTCTGTAAAATCATTATTGCTCAAACAGACCATAACTTTTATGGTCTTCAATTTTATTTTGCTACAGAGCTATCTAAGAGAAAATCAGACCCCTCCTGCCACATCCTCTCTTTCACAATTGGTTGATAGTTCTCTCTTACATTTCATTATATATTATTTATAACCAATAGAAAGTCCAGGCTTTCATCTATCAAACGGTGTATTGTATAACATTGTGTTTTGAACTGATAACCATCAATGACACTCTGAGTAGCAACATTGTTCCCATGGGAAAGTTAACGACTAGCTTGGATGAATTTCTAACGGCTCTTGTTGCAAAGTTAGAAAGCCAGGAAAATTTTTAGAAGTAAGTGAATTTGTCTACTTTTTGCATGTTATTAGTCTATATTTTTTGATGTATTATTTAATTAAATAAAAATTGTTAAGTGCTTTACTATAATCACTAAAACAAATCAGGCTTAACTCTCATCGACAATCAAGGGCAAGAAAAAGAAGATTGG